>NW_026728838.1:1465000-1757500 GCF_030272615.1 Cryptomeria japonica
AATTCCTTCCTATCTCCCCTCATTTTCTCAATCATAGGACTACAAACAGAACTGAAATTTTTGAAAAACTTCTGGTAGAAACTAGCCAATCCATGAAATGATCTAACCTCCCAAATGCTTTTCGGTGTAGCCCATTCAACAAATTCTCTTACCTTCTCAAGGTCCATCTTCAATCCATCTGCAGATAACACAAATCCCAAATAGACTAACTCTTCCTTCATGAAAGTACACTTCTTAAGGTTTATCAATAAGTTTTCTTCTCTCAACCTATGCAAAACTTGTTGTAAGTGGAACACGTGCTCTTCTTTTGTTTTACTGAAAATGAAAATGTCATCCAAATATACAATAAGAAATTTTCCCACGAATTTTTTCAATACCTCATTTATCAATCTAATAAAATTACTCAATGCATTAGTCAACCCAAAAGGCATCACCAACCATTCATACAATCCTTCATTTGTCTTGAATGTTGTCTTCCACTCATCTCCTTCTCTAATTCTAATCTGATTATATCCACTCTTCAAGTCTATCTTTGTGTAGTATTTGACTCCACTCAAACAATCCATTATGTCATCCATCCTAGGTAAAAGAAACTGGTACTTCACTACGGTCTTGTTTATTTCTCTGGAATCAGTACACATCCTTCATTCTCCATTCTTTTTAGGTGCAAATACTATTGGTCCTACACAAGGACTCAAAATTTCTCTGATCAAACCTTTCTTCAACAATTCTTGCATTTGTCTATTCAATTCTTCATTCTTTGCTAGTGTCATTTGGTGTGTAGCTTTATTAGGCGAACTAGCTATGGGAATCAGGTCCATGCAATGACTAATACTCCTCATAGGTGGTAATTCATCAGGCACATTATCTAAAATGATGTCTTCATATTCTGTCAACAACTCTTTTATTTCTTCTGGTTGTTCTTCTTCATGCTCTGAATTCATGGTCTTCTTAGGAACTAAAGAAAAACATGCATTTTTCATGTCTCATTCCATCCAAGAATTTCCTTCCATCCACCAAACATATTCTAGCATTCTTAAAGACTTCACTCTTCAAAGGCCCCTCCAGGGGTAACAAGGTTTGTTTCATCCCATTAGCTACAATGGTGTATATGTTCTTTCTCCCATCATGTACTGCCTGTCTATTAAACTGTCAAGGTCTACCCAACAAAAGGTGACAAATATCCATAGGCATAATATCACACAAAAGTTCATCATGATAATTTCCAATTTTCAATTTCACCAAACATTGCTCACTTACTAACAACTAATGAGCATCCTAAGTTCATGCTATCTGATAAGGCTTAGGGTATTTCAATCTTTCCAACTTCAATTTATTCACCATTTCTTCTGAAACAAGATTATCTGAACTACCACTATCAATAACTACTTTACAACGCTTACCGAATACCTTACATCTGGTCTTGAACAAATTTCACCTCTGCAGGGGCTCTTCATCTTCTCTGGTATGACACAAAGCTCTCCTCATCATCAACAGTTCTCCATCTTCCAATTTTTTAGTTGATCCGGCAGGGATTTCTTCCACCAATTTTGTTCTCCTAGTATTCTCTCTCTTCTTACATTCAAAAGAACGATGTCCTTCTCCCCCACACTTATAGCAAGTACTTCTAAACACTCTCTTATCTCGTCTTCTGTCATCTTTTTCAAAACCCTCATTCTAGTAACCATTAGGTTCTCTCCTCCAGTAGAAATTTATGTCATCCTTCTGGTATGAATTACCTTCCTTGCTTACTTCCTTGTCCTTATTCTATTCTGTACAAATTCCTCTTCCTCCAGAAAATCTTCCACCTCTACCTCTCTATCTTTGCTCATGTCTTTTTTTCAACTTCTCTTCTTCTTTCAAGGCATACTAGTAAACTTCTTCAACACTCCACAAATTGATCAAACTAAGTTCATCTTGTATAGACATCTGCAATCCATTCAAATATCTCGCAACTTGTTCAACTTCATCATCGACATGTCTGGATTTGATATTTAGCTTTTAGAATGCTTCAGTATACTCCTTCACACTAGATTCTTTCTACTTCAAGTTCTGTAACTTTCGGAGCAGATTTACTTGATAATCAACTAGCGTAAACTTTGATTTTAACTTAGCAACCATCTGCTCGCATGATTTAATCTTCTCTTTAACTCTTCTTTATCTATCAACCTGGAAATGTTCCCACCAAAGAGATGCATGCCCTTTCAACCGGGTACATACATATTTCACCTTCCTCTCTTCTACGGTGTTCTCAAAATCAAAATACTTCTCCATCTCTGAGATCCAATCCATTAATTCATCTGAATCCGGAACTTTCCATCATACTCTAGTGCAGTAAAATGTGGTGGAGTGTTCTCCCTACTCAAAACCCTCAAGAACCTCTCTTCACCTTGATCAAATGCTGATGGATTTACTACTTCTTATGCCGGTGCTTCTTCTTCTTCATCTTTGCTCACATCTTCGATAGGTTGGCCTCTTCTATGGGATGCTATTCCTCACAACAGGGTCTGCACTCCCACACACTCAACCATTCCTATTTCCTCTTCGCACCATCTTCATGCCAGTCCTCTGCAACTGCAGGTTGAATCCACAGTTCGCCACCCTACAACAAAATTCTCATGACTAGGTAGAAAGAGTAAACACATCGGAAATAAGAGGATATGATGGAGGCAAAGAAGAATTGAATTAATTAGATCATGAAAACTGATTATAGATAATCGGTAACATTTGGGTTACAAGATTTGGCTCACTGGCCTGCCACATACATGCTCAATTACAAAATTGATCAACTTCGGACCTCTAATTCTTAAGATCTATCTTCTATATTCTTCCTAACTGAATTATGATGCTTATTTATATTGATTTATATGGTCTAGAGGGATCCGGTCGGCCCAAGAAGGAAAGAATAGGATCAAATGTGAAGAACCGCCAGGTCGACCTTCACCAAAATGATTCCTCCAAAAAATCCAAAGGATGAAGTGCAGATCAAAGGGAAGATCAACCACACACCAAGGAACATCTGGATCAATGAACTGAGGCTCTGCAAGCTACGAAAAGGGTCTGCAAGATTCGTAAATGCAAATAGGTCCAATTGGTTCCAGTGCCAGAAAACTATCTCGGAATCCGGAATCAATAACTTGTTGGTAAATGATCCAAACGCACCGCGGTTTAGGAATAAGGAAGATGATCATGTCCTCAAGCAAAATCGAGCTCTGCAAGATCCGCTGAACCAATGCAAGAAAATGCAAAAAAAAATGTGGAAACTACAAAACAGAAAACAAACTGAAAATAAATGTTTTTGGGTGATGCAAGATTGCCAAGAACTGAGGATGCTCCTGCATCACAACTGACAATGTTTAACACTTTTGAGTCTAGACGTCAAAGCTTAGTGTGTGTGATTTAAGCCATCCGATTTGTACGAGAATGTTAATCAACTCTGTGTGTTTAACACTTTTAAGTCTAGAAGTGTATTCTTAGTGTGACCACACACCTTAAACATATTAAGCCTAGAAAATATTGTGTGAACTCTGAATGTTTCGTACTTTTAAACCTAGAAATGTAAGCTTAGTGTGTGTGATTTAAGCCATTACATCCAGCCTTAAACCACAAACTAAGCAACATATTAAGCCTAGAGAATGTTAGTCAACTCTGAGTGTTTAACAGTTTTAAATTTAGAAGTGTATTCTTAGTCTGACCACACACCTTAAGCAACATATTAAGCCTAGATAATATCAGTCAACTCTGAATGTTTAATACTTTTAAATCTAAAAATGTAAGCTTAATGTGTGTGATTTTAGCCATTCCATCGGAGACCCTATACCTTGGACCTAGTTCTGCCCTCAGCGAATGATTTTGTTTGATCCGATCTTTGTGCAGAGGCCCGTGAGTTGCAAACCGTATATGAATGGCAGTTGATCTATTGATTGGCACACTTGTTGGAGGTCACTGCACGATATTTTGATCTTGCTCGGGCAGTTATATTGATCGGTGCAATTGCCGTGTATTGTGAAGTTATTACCAGCTCAGTCGATTATTGGCAGTGCATTAATTGACGACACCCTCCATGTTTTCTTTGAAGATTCGTCTTCTTGTTTGGAGAAGTTCACTATTGGCAATTTTTTGGCTCTTATCATCTGCAGAGGCCCATGATTTGCAGGCAGTTGATCTAGTGGCTTTGAAGATTCGTCTTCTTTGAACAGGCCACGTATATTGTTTGGATCAGGTTTTGGCATGCCCCAGGAGAATGTATTCATTGCTTTTAGCTGCGTATGGGTCATTTGCTTTCAGCAGTCTCCTCCATTAATCCATGCATTTCATTAATGTATCGGTTGGCGCATTCAATATTTCTAGTGGCTTGGATTTATTTCTCTGGCCCACGTATAGCTATTTGAGTCGTGCTTTATTAAGTGAAAAGACTCCAATTTATTTGAGCCGTGTTTCATTTGTGGTTGAGGACTTTTGGTACCGACTTGGTTGGCTGTCGAGTTTGGTTCGCCGCTTTAGCTTTGATGGGTAGTGTTTATGTGTATGGGACACCGCCTCTCCATCCACTCCACCTTGCTTAATCGCTCCTACTTGCCTTAGTTGCTTTGTACATTGGTGATCTTGCTTTTCTTTTGGCTAACTTAGTGATCTTGCTTTTCTTTTTAAAGGGCCAATCTATGGAAGTGATCAGTCTAGGGATGACTTCAACTCCCATGTTCTCAAAAAGTATAAAAAGTGGGAGTTGAATCAAAAGTCACACCTCTTGAATGGGAATATTATCAATCTGAATTTTGCTTCTAAAAACTTAGAGCAGGTTACCCTTTCCTCTTTGATTGTTTTTCAATTTTCCCTTTCATCTACAAATTTAGGTCTCGACGTGCCCTTGTGGTATATCTCTAATTGAGCTTGTAAAGCCTATAATTGTATTTTTTGGCCATCTTTTCTTGGCATACAAGAATTGATGATCCCTCTTGGATAAGTTTGTTGATGTGTCGTATGTGCTTGAGTGTTTAGATCTCTTCCACTTTAAATCAAAAGGGGACAAGAACAAAAATTAAGCCGTAGATAATGTGTTTTCTATTTTTATTTCATGAATGTATGTTTGGATCCGGTTTTGGCATGCCCAGGAGAATGTATTCATTGCTTTTAGCTGCGTATGGGTCATTTGCTTTCAGCAGTCTCCTCCATTAATCCATGCATTTCATTAATGTATCGGTTGGCGCATTCAATATTTGTGGTGGCTTGGATTTATTTCTCTGGCCCACGTATAGCTATTTGAGTCGTGCTCTATTAAGTGAAAAGACTCCAATTTATTTCAGCCGTGTTTCATTTGTGGTTGATGACTTCTGGTGCCGACTTGGTTAGCTGTCGAGTTTGGTCTGCCGCTTTAGCTTTGATGGATAGTGTTTATGTGTATGGGACCCCGCCTCTCCATCAACTCCACCTTGCTTAATCGCTCCTACTCTTAGTTGCTGTGCACATTGGTGCCCTTTGCTTAAAATAAGCCATTGTCTTTTAATCCCAAAGGTCTACTTACTGTTAGTTAACATATTATGTTTCTTTGATCTTTATTCAATTAAACTACATGCCCTTACGAAGTCACAATTGTGCACTAACAATTTGGGAAAACACAAATGTTCTTTCCTTTTGAATTTTAAAACAGGTACAACTTTCTTATATCATATTCAATGAATTACTCAATATAACTTTGTGCCTACTTTTAACGAGAAAGCAGTTAAGGGGATACATTCATCCATAAACATGCAATGTACATAGCATATGTAAATATTTCTGTTAGTCACGGAAAACACAGTTTCACAGATTTCCAACTACACATAAATAAAGAATTGGCAAATCAGTATTGCTAGATAATGCCCTTTCTCAGGTAAATCATTCACATAAACAGATATGATTCAATAATAGTTTAACCCACAAAGAGGCAAATACTCAAGATTGAATGCACAGATTCAAATCTTTCAGTAAAATATATGCTTTCTTCATTCATTCAAAGATAAATATTAATAACACATGATTATCCCTTCGAAAGAAACATACAACAAAACAATATTAAACCAAAAAAACCTTTTGGATTTCTCCAAAAAATCCAACCCTTCAATAGTTCCAAACATCCCTTACAAAAAATCCATGGTTTGTTTACCCATCTGGAGTAATTTTCTGTGGTAAACCGATACCAACAAAAATAGTTTAAAAACATAACTGTAAAAGAAAAATAACAGAAAAATCTCTTCAGTAAGATCGAAGAGGACACATCCTCAGAAACGAAAACAAATCCTAACTAGGCGTTGGAGATCCTTGAGTTATGCTATCCTCAACATCCACATTTAGCATCGCCTTCCATTCCTTGTATGGCGTGACGAACTCCTGTAAAGATGGAACACTGGGAACATTAATGGATGCCATCCTTTGTTTCCACGCCTCTACCTCTAGCCAGAACCTTTTTATTTCATCCATGTAGTTAGGTAACTGATCTGCATAAATGTATAATACAACCTCAACCCTAGCAACCTTTGTGAAATCAATTGTCGTGGGTGCTACATTCTTCTTAACCTCATTCATCGCATCACAAAAAAGTTTTACAACCGCATTCATGCTCTTTTCAACTTAACCATCGACCCAGACATAAGTGGTATGAATATGTCTCAATTCAGTCGCTAAATTCTGACATATCCCCTTTAGTTCTTTCTCCCATTTGATGAATTCTACGGATCTTGTCTTGAATGTTGCATTCCTCCAACCAATATTGCGCTTGCCAATGAAGAGGGGTGATTCATCCATTGTTTTAAGTGGTTTTTCAGTAAGGAACTTAGCAACCCCATACTTTTGAATTTCATAAATTTGTAAAGAGGCAGACGTCCATTTGCTTTCTTCACTCTCCCATGTTTTAACCTGTGACTGAATGTCTGTTATTAACAGTGAGATTTCATCAAACACTTTTCTGGATTTTCGAATGAATTTGCATCCGTCATTAATGAATCCATTCACTCAATCATCAAAAATGGTTGTGATTACCTTTCCCCTTTAGATCTGACTTAATAACTTATAACTAGCAGGTGATGTGGGATCAAAATATTGGGAAGCTTGAGCTAACGGCTTAGGAGAAGAAGATACACCACTGATCGCATCAATGTAATATGCCAGTACTTTGATTGTCTATTTTATCTCCTTCTTATCCTTACTGTCCTTTTTGTGATCAAGTTAGCATGCTTTTTGTAGAAA
Organism: Cryptomeria japonica; assembly: GCF_030272615.1. Classification (NCBI taxonomy): domain Eukaryota; kingdom Viridiplantae; phylum Streptophyta; class Pinopsida; order Cupressales; family Cupressaceae; genus Cryptomeria; species Cryptomeria japonica. Next base: position 1,472,222 of record NW_026728838.1, read on the forward strand.
CTTCAAAGTGATGATTATCTATATCCCTCTTAGCAACTCCAAGATCTAATTTCTCTATGTGCTGACTATTGACAGAAAGCTTAGATGCTTCTCCATCAACCTTTGGCTTCGCAACCTCTACCATCCATTTACCTGTTTTATCATCAATCTCTAACCTTGTCATTGTTTTTGCCCTTTTTGGCTGAGGTGTTTCTGTTACATACTTACTCACAACATTTCCGATTGGAACAATATTTTTCCTTTTGTTTACAGAAGCCACTAGCCATTGGGGAGAACTACTAGTAGAATATTTTAGGATTAAAGACTTCTCTTGAGTCTATTCCTTAAAACCAAGACAAGTCTTAAGGTTTTCAGCAAAATCCAAATCAATGTCATCTTCAAGGTGATCCATCTTTGACAAATTTCTTACTTCTGACAACTTATCCTTCATGCCTTCCTGGCTTGGGTCCAGATCAATAAAGTGTTCTGCAACTTGTGGTTTGCTCCTACCATTTTTCGCCCTTGATATAGTCACATGAACATAAACAGGTGATCTGATAACCTCTTTAGCTGTAGAGGTGGATTTCTTATGGTGAGAAGATTTCTTGGTTTTTGTTTTGTTCCTACAAGACAAATATTTTTAGAAATGTTAGCATCAAGAGCCTTGAAAATAGCTTGATTAATCATTTGTGATTTTGAACTTTGAGCAACCAATCATCTCATTCTAGAAAGCCAATGTACGGTTATTTGAATCACAATTATCGCCCTGACATTGATGTCATCCCTTTCATACTCAAACAAACTTATCTCATCTAAAGGCTTTGATTTGATTCTATCAAATTTAGGATCAAGGATGTCTTCATCATGATCTGTAGCCCCTTCAACATTCACCTCCAGCTTCCAATCGATAATTTGTTGGATCCTCAATCTGCTATAATCTCTTAACTGGACTTCAAGCTCATCTTTATAGTCCTCCCAAAAATCTTCCAAATGGGTAGAAGGAACATAACTCTTTCCTAATTTATAGGTTTGAACAGCAAAGAGTTTATTATCAAAACTATTCCTAGCTTGATAGAAACCAAAATTGAAATTCTTTAAATCAACTCCAACACTTGTTGCATCTGCAAATGACCTACAAGAAAAAGAACATAATTCTAGGGGAAAGAGGACTTCATGATCACCCAAATCTACATACTTTTTAATCACATGAGCCAATTGCCTACAAAGCTCTGCTAGCACAAAACAATCTAAGGCATATTGAGGCAATTTCATGGGTTCCTCTTCAAAACCACCCACCCAAAGGTAAGTGAAGTGGCGATACTGAATAAAGTAGCTCCTGTATACTCTGATTAATTGTTGAGCCTCTTCATAAATCCTTCTTTCCAATTTCCCTATCAATTATGCAAACATTCTTCCAGTAAAAACATCATGAACCCGCCTATAGTTTCCCAAAGCCTTCTCACTCTGAAATAGGGGTAGAATTCAAAAACCCAAATTCCTTCAAACACTGGGGCTTGAGGAGTCTTGCCATTCTTTTGTGCATTCCAGACAATATATAAGATATGAAGACATGTAGAAATCTCTATCCCCGAACCATGCTTGTTTCAATTGATCTTGGATCTCTTCTGCAATAACTTCTCCCCAATTTATGTAACAAGTTCTGTCTAAGACTACTTGAACGAAATGATACATCCATTCCGCAAACAGGTACGAATCTGATGAATACTAAGAAGGGGGGTGAATTAGTATGCCAAAAATCTTTGCACTTAAACACTTTACAAGACTGACAGTAAACTGGTAAAACAGTTTAGCAGACAAACCAGTTAGCACACATGCAAACCAAATAGCAAATAATGCATTCACCCACAAAAGCACAAACACCATAACACATGAGATTTTGACGTGGAAACCCAAATGGGAAAAACCATGGTCAGATGGAACTCACAAGTAATTATCTGCAGAATAGGAACTAGACCGGTTAAGGTCTTACAATGTTCTTTACTAGAACAGATCCTGTTAGGAATCACAATCTCTGTTAGGAGATAAGTTTGATTAAAGACTACCTTGCTAGAGGATTTTAGATCCATAGATGTGAACCACCTTGCTAGAAGATTTACAAAAGGCTTTTGGGCCTACCCAGTTATGGGCTATAGACTTCTCAAAGATGTGAGTAATCAACAAGTGTTTGATCTAGCTAATAGCATAGACTACTCGGTTAGATCCTTGATAGCTCGCTCTTAATGCGTTCTAGCATTACTTCAGTCTTCTACACATTCATATTCACTCTAACTCCTCAACCACCTTAAACCTGAGCAACAACATAAACTTTTGCTATATCCACATCAACAACCTAAAACCCTAGACATGATGTCCTTATAAAGGAATTTGATTTCATGTCGGTCCAATAGGATTACATTACAATTTCCTAGGTTCAATGAGCCTGGACATACTTTTTAACACGACACAAAAAGCACCGTTAAAGTGTCAGCACCATCAAACAATCGGTGGATGATAACTCATCACAAAATTTCGGTTGGTAACTCATCACAAAGTATTACCGGTTCATACAAAATGCCAGTCGCCAGTTTGACTAAAATGAAGACTGGTAAAAATGTGTTATGCTGCTTTAATCCCTCGTACCGCTTGGGGTCAACATGCTGCTTCAGACCAGGAAACACATTCTGCAAAACACCAATAGTCTAAAGACTATAATACAACATACCGGTTGGAACAAATACCAGTTGTGCTCTAACTCATACATATAAAGGGGATCTCAATGCAAATGTGTGTCCATCAATGACAATCACAACATAAACATAAAAAATGCCAACAATCTCCCCCTTTGGCATTGATGGCAACACTTAGGAAAATAAAATTTTGACATCTAAGTGTTTTACAACAAAATCATCGCCATTAGCAAAATTGCTCCCCCTAAGCATATACACCATCCCTTTGGTAATACAATGTATAACAATTTTGCATAAAGAGCATAAACATTGAGATATTCAGAGCATATATCAAAATTTTGATTACCAGATACTTCTCCCAAATAGAATTCTTCTCCCTCTTTGCCGACAATGACAAAGTACAGCTGAACAACCCTGTTTTCATTTGATATTAAAATAATAAAAGTTTATGGCAATAAGGAATAGTACTTGTCAAAAATAGATAAAAAGTCTTGCAAGAATTGTTTCATCGATAAAGACTAGGACTCAAGTAGGGAGGTGGCTACTTCATTCTCTGTTTGCATCTGGGAGACCTGTTCTTCCATGGCATCGATTGTGCTCATCTCCTGTGTCACTATTAAGGCATCCAGGTTTAGATAGCACTTCTAAAGAATTTACAATTGTGGAAGTAGAACCAGTTGTAGCTCCTGCAAATCTCTAGACCGGGTGCTGATCTCTTGCTCCATTTTTGCTGACTAGGTGTGAAACCGGTGAACGGTTTGCCCATAAGTTGTAAAGGAATCATAAGGTGGCTTGAATGTGCTCATGTAGGACTGCAAGTCCATTTGAAGCTTTTGCTTCTGAGCTAGCACATCATCATAGAACAGATGGGGTTAGCAGATCTTGCTGAGTAGCAGATTCCCCTCATCCAGAGCATCCCTTATATCCTTTTGTTCTTTCTTCAGTTCAGACCGAAGCTCATTCAACTTCTTCACCAGAGTTATATTAAGAACTTTTTGATGCTCCTTCTTGACATTTGCCTCTGCTGGCTCTTCTAGACTCTAGACCTGATCATCCACTACTGTGCATAGGAGCTTTAGTTTGGCCAGTGATGATTCAGTGTTGGGAAGGTTAGTACCGGGTATCGAACCGGTAAGAGTGTCCACAGCCACTTGAATTACATCCTGCTCCTTCTTCCTCTGTATGTTTTCAAGCCATTCTTGGGCAACTTTGATGCTCTATATTACCTCCATTTCACTTGCAGACTGGAGGTCAATAGGACTGGTGAGGTCAGCCAGTTTGGCTTGACTACCGGTTGCCTTCGGAGTCTCCATCTGGATTCTCTTTGCCGCTTCTCTTTCCTTATCCTCTTTTGCTTTCCTCTTCTTCGTGTCTCTTCTCTTCTCCTCTTCTTTGTCCTCCTCAACCTTTTTCTTTTCTGCTTCCTTCTTCTTCTCCTGTACCTTATCTTCCTCTTCCTTCTTCTTCCTCTTTGCTTCCTTCTTCTTCTCTTGTTCCTTATCTTCCTCTTCCTTCTTCTTCCTCTCTGCTTCCTTCTTCTTCTCCTATTCCTTATCTTCCTCTTCTTTCTCTTTCTTTTCAACTTCTTGCTTCTTTTTCTCTTCTTCATCGTTCTTCTTCTTCTCCTCTTCATCCTTCTTCTTCTTCTCTTCTTCATCCTTCTTCTTCTTCTCCTCTTCATCTTTCTTCTTCTTCTCTTCTTCATCCTTTTTCTTCTTCTCTTCTTCATCCTTCTTCTTCTTCTCTTCTTCACCCTTTTTCCGCTTCTCTTCTTCATCCTTTTTCCTCTGCTCGGCCTCTTCCTTTGCCGCTTCCTGTCTGTCCTCGGCTTTCTTATCAACCTGTTTAGCCTATTGCTCCTGTCCTGTTGCCTCATATGGTGTTTCCTGAATAACATCCTCTACGTCCAGAGCATCGACATCAATGGTATCGATCGGTTCAACAACCGGATTTCCTTCATCATCAAATACTTCATCTGATTTGGATATAACCAGTTCTTTTTTAGCTTGCCGGTTGGCTAGACACGCTTTTTGAGACTGGACAACGGTTGTCATATACTGATGACTGTCTTTTCTGACATCATCAACTCTACCTTTTAACAACTAGAGTCTTCTTCTAGTGAAGAAGAGTCCTTTATTTTGGTCAATAACATCAAATAATTCAGAATTTGATAGGTCGGGAAAGTATTGTGCAAAAACATTCTCCCTAATTTCCTGTTCCTTCTCTATGGCAATGCGCCATCTATTATCTAATGACTTATATAAAGAATCTAGTATCTAAGATTTAATCTCTGAGGGCGATCGGTCATTAACACATAAATACTGAATTATTTCCTTTTCAACTGCTTCCTTTTCATCATCATTAAAGTCATAAAAATACTCAATTAAGTCATGTAGCAATTTTCTCCTAATATTCTTTATTGTTCTTTGACAATGTGTCAAAGGTTTATAGGAAGAGATATCTATATTTACCGGTGCAGATGATGTCGGTTCATTCTTTGTCTTTCTCTTTGCTTGATGTGTTTTCTTTGGTTTTTCCTCAGACACAGTTTCTTATGAGTCTGGAGAGGTATTCCTTATCTTCCTCTTTCTCTCGAACACTTTAGCCAATGCTCCTTCAGGTTTCTTCTTAGCTGGTGACCGCTTGGTCACTTTTGGAGTTGCAGTAGTAACTGGTGCTGATGCTGCAGGCACTGCCTTTGCCTTCTTCACTGCAGGTTCTTTTCCTTTCTTTGCAGAGGGTTCCTCGACTGGTGTAACCCTTTCCAGATAGGTTCTGGTCCTCTTTACATTAGGATCAAGAGGTGAGGCAATAAGGGTAGAGGCATATCCTTCCAGCATATCGTACATCACCTTATAGCCCATTGGCTCCACTTCTTCCTGTCTGGGCTCAACAACCTCCATTATGCATTTATCCTCTTGGATGGTGAAACAAATATCATCTTCATATTTCTTGATGATGTCACCTGATATCCTCATTCTTTGGCTCATTTTCCATCTGAACTCATCAAAATACTTTTTCAGAACATCAGGGTAACCGGTTTCAATTGCTTGAATGCTTTCCTTGATTTGCTTGGTCACCGATTGGTCAGCAGACCACTGGACATCTCCTACTCCTAGAAAGTAGCCTTGGAAATAGAAGAACAACCCAACCAGTAGTTGTCCAAACATGAACCTTAGTGCATTATCCTATTTAATCGACTTCAGATTCAACATGAGTTGTCTCTGCATATCGGTGCATAGGTCAAATGATGCATCCTCCTTTATCATCCGGTAAGCAGCATTTACTGCTACAATAGATACAGAGTTAATTCTGCTGGCAAAGAATGTTCGGTAGCCTATCACCATGCAGGTATACTTAACCAGATCATCCTTGATAGAATTGACTGTCATGCCTCGTGAGTCGCTCACTAAACCGGTGAGCTTGGACATTTCTATTTTTCTTACCGTCCTTAGGGCTGGCACTTCCCCTATGTTGTAGAAACTGATGACTGCATGAATTGCCTGCGACGTGATATCATGTGTTCTCTCTAGGTACATCTTGTCACCATGAACTCTGCTCAGAATTATCCTTATATGATCCTCTGTGAAATCCTCCAGGAAGTAAACAACATTGTGGAGCTTCTTCTTCTCCAAAATATTATACTCCAGTTTGATCTTCTTATCCTTTCCAAAAAATAAACCTAACTGGGAGTGGATAGCTAGAGACCCTAGGTCTTCAATCTTGCAATCTATGTAGTCAGAAATTCCCTCTTCTACTATCACACCAGCCGGAACTTTTGTTAGGGCATTATACTTAGACTTTCATTGAATAAAACTTGCAAACTCGACAGATGCACTAGAACTGGTATGAGATGCGGAAGCCATGATAGAAATTTTAAGAACTCGAGAAATACCTTTTGAAACACATGAATTTAGGGCTTGCAGATTCTCCTTCACTTCGCACTCCGTCGGTTGCTAAATCACCGCTTTGTGTTCTCCACTTGACCGTTTGTAGTTTGAATTTGAATCTCCTTCGCGGTTTCTCAATTTCTCAAAATCTCAGCTCAAATCGCCTTTTCATCACTCTGCTCTTTAAAAAACTTTTCTTTGCTCAAAAACGGATACTGAGAAATGATTTGAAAAAAGCTTTTAAGCATATTCCTCACCTACCATCATTAATGCTCCTCTATTAGGGCATAAACCCTAATTTGTCTTTTTTACCATTTTTGGTCTTCTGCCAAATGACAAGTATCACATACTGGTTAAGGTCTTTTACTAGTGTAAACCGGGGGTTCGAAACATTTCACTGTTTGCTCCCCCTAAGATTTTTTGAAGCTTAGTTTGTTGATTCTGTGATTTCCACACTAGGTGCAGAAACTGGTTCCCCTTGTAACACCACTAGTTTCTTCTTCCAGGTTTTGTTCATGTCCGCTTGAACAGTGTCAACATCAATGTTTCCTTCCGGAGTGACTAGTATATCATCAGATATGTCCTTTCTTGATCTACAGAATCTGGCAATGTGACCCGATTTGTTGCAGTGATAGCAGACCAATCCAGGTGCTCTCCAAGGTCCATTATTCATGTTTCTATTCTTCCTTCTGCATGTTGCAATAGTGTGACCATGACCATGATAGACCATGTAGTTTGCTCTCCATTCGGTTGCCGCTTGATAGCCATCGCTTCTTTGTTGATGATTGAAGGCATTAAACCGGTTGTGATTCCAGTTCACAAAAGGTTCAGGACCAGCTCTTTGGGTCCTTTGAGGATATCTATCAATGTTGTTCATAACTGACCTGCATTCAAATGCTCTATGCCCATACTTGTTGCATGCATAACAGTTACCATTGAATCTATAGGATCTAGGCTTATCATTTAGGAAATAAGGAAAATTGTTGTAAGCCTTACTCCTACACACATTTGCAGTATGTCCTTCTTTAAGACAGATGAAGCAAACAGGTTTAAACTTTTTCTTACCTTTACCCTTTGATGCCAGTTGTTTCTTTGATGTTCCAGCACTTGTACCAGAGGTCTCATCATCCTCATGACCGGAATAACCAAGTCCATTGGTATTCTTGACCAGTTTGGTAGATTCAAGCTTTTGCTCTAGCTTGACAGTACTCTTGTTGAACTTAGCAAGAATTTCCTTTGACTCAGAGAGTTCTTTGGAAACAACAGCATTTGTTTCCAACATGTTTTCATTCTCAGAGATGGCAATGTTTAGTTCTGCTTGCATGTCTTCCTTTTCCACTTTTCTTGCATGGAGTTGAGCAGTTAGGGCACTGATCTCTTGTTTCAGCTTAGAGATCTCATGATCTCTTTCTTTCACTAGATCTTCAGCTTTCCTTTGGTTCTCAAGCTTTTGACACATTCGGATAGTCAGTCCTTCCAATTCCTTTCTCAGGTTGGAGTTTGATTCATTCAACTTATTTACTTCTGCAATTAGGGCTTCCATGTCTACTTCATCTGAAGAACTATTTTTAGATAGCTCCATTACCTTTTCTACATGTTCTCTTCTTTTTTGCTTGAGATGCCTTGTATTTGACCATAAGATCATCATAGGATTGATCAGACTGAGTGAGCCGATGAGTAAGTTACCTTATAGAGTATTCCCCCATATCTCTTTCCAAGTGGTTAAACTTATAGAAAGGTAGGCTCTAATACCAATTAATGAATGCTAAGAGGGGGGGGTGAATTAGTATGCCAAAAATCTTTGCACTTAAACACTTTACAAGACTAACAGTAAACTGGTAAAATAGTTTAGCAGACAAACCAGTTAGCATACATGCAAACCAAATAGAAAATAAAGCATTCACCCACAAAAGCACAAACACCATAACACATGAGATTTTGACATGGAAACCCAAATGGGAAAAACCACGATGAGATGGAACTCACAAGTAACTATCTGCAGAATAGGAACCAGACCAGTTAAGGTCAGACCGGTTAAGGTCTTACAATGTTCTTTACTAGAACAGATCCTATTAGGAATCTCAATCTCTGTTAGGAGATAAGTCCGATTAAAGACTACCTTGCTAGAGGATTGTAGATCCACAGATGTGAACCACCTTGTTAGAGGATTTACAAAAGGCTTTTGGGCCTACCCAGTTAAGGGCTTCAGACTTATCAAAGATGTGAGTAATCAACAAGTGTTTGATCTAGCTAATAGCATAGACTACTCGGTTAGATCCTTGATAGCTCGTTCCTAATGCATTCCAGCATTACTTCAGTCTTCTACACATTCATATTCTCTCTAACTCCTCAACCACATTAAACCCTAGCAACAACATAAACTTTCGCTATATCCACATCAACAACCTAAAACCCTAGACATGATGTCCTTATAAAGGAATCTGATTTCATGTCGGTCCAATAGGATTACATTACAATTTCCTAGGTTTAATTTGACTTGGACATACTTGGTAACACAACACAAAAAGCACCATTAAAGTGTCGGCATCGTCAAACAATCGGTGGATGGTAACTCATCACAGAGTATTACCGGTTCATACAAAATGTCGATTGCCAGTTTGACAAAAATGAAGACTGGTAAAAATGTGTTATGCCACCTTAATCCCTCGTATCGCTTGGGGTCAACATGCTGCTTCAGACTGAGAAACACATTCTGCAAAACACCAATAGTCTAAAGACTATAATACAACATACCGGTTGGAACAAATACCGGTTGTGCTCTAACTCATACATATAAAGGGGATCTCAATGCAAGTGTGTGTCCATCAATGACAATCACAACATAAACATAAAAAATGCCAGCAGAATCATCCGCTCCTTTAACCTTATGCAACAGAACTATCAAATCCATAATGTAGGGTTTCACATGATCTCTATTCAAGGATTTTGCTAAACGAGAACCCCCTCTTTGAGGTTTAATAAACCAACTTCTAGCAATAACATTTCTATACTTGTTCGTCTTCTCATGAAATCTTGTAACAGAGAGAGAAGGGGTAAATTCAGAGTATGCGTCCCTCTCAGGAATTCCAAAAACTGAGACAATTGTTTCCCGGTTCACTGTTAACAAGACTTGACCATCATATTTCCTTATACATTGGTGTCTAATATCAAACCTGTTAGTTCATTCTCTCACCAATTCTGGACAAGCGACTACTAAAGGGAACACCAATAGTCTAAAGACTATAATACAACATACCAGTTGCAACAAATACCGGTTGTGCTCTAACTCATACATATAAAGGGGATCTCAATGCAAGTGTGTGTCCATCAAGGACAATCACAACATAAACATCGAAAATGCCAATAGAATCATCCGCTCCTTTAACCTTATGCAATAGAACTATCAAATCCATAATGTAGGGTTTCACATGATCTCTATTCAAGGATTTTGCTAAACGAGAACCCCCTCTTTGAGGTTTAATAAACTAGCTTCTTGCAATAACATTTCTATACTTGTCCACCTTCTCATGAAATCTTGTAACAGAGAGAGAAGGGGTAAATTCAGAGGATGCGTCCCTCTCAGGAATTCCAAAAACTGAGACAATTGTTTCCCGGTTCACTGTTAACAAGACCTGACCATCATATTTCCTCATACATTGGTGTCTAATATCAAACCTGTTAATGCATTCTCTCACCAATTATGGACAAGCGACTGCTAAAGGGAAGGTTGTCGCTTCCACCAAACCCCTATTTCCTATCTCAGTCATGAACGATTCTGACATTTGACTTTTTAACCTCTCTAAGATGTCACCCATGTCAAAGTCTCTTAGGGTAGTGTCACTGAATTTAGGATGCACACATTATAAACTAGAAGCATTACCGAATAAATGAAATGCAGACTTCACTTTCACTAACTCAACCATTAAAACACGACTCCCCAAGCAGGAAAACAAAACCAGAAGTAAAGACAATAGGAAAACGAAAAAACTGAACTCACCTTGTGTCAACAAATTCCTTAAATCCCTATGCTTGCAAAAAAAGTTTACCTCTCGCCACCTTCAGCGCCTTACCAAAAACTGACTTAGCTACTAATAAAATCATCACTTGTAACAGTGTCGTATATCAAATTTAAATTTATGAGAAACAAATCTGCCCCACACATGCTGGAGATTTTGATATAGCAAGCATTAAATGCAATCTCTTAACTTCCATCACCTCACTCATTCTGCTCATGCAAGTGTTATGATGTGTGTCATAAGCATAACTTTCCATGATTACAAACATCCAATCATGTACCTTGGGAAAATTTGCGCCAGCTGTTATCTTTGAAAGAAGAGTCCTGGGCATTCAAAATGAATCATAACATTTCCTTATTGAACCCTGTGAACCCATTGAACACAAAGGTTCAAGTTAGTTCACGCATGTTCAAGAATGTTTATGTATTTATCAATAAATACTCTCAACTATATCAAAAGAAAGGAGATGTGACCAACTCACATGAAAACAAAAAGTACAAGGCAGTTCATGCTAGTTCAACTAGGTTCACATAAGTTCAATAAGGTACACATTTTACAAATTGTGAACATTACTTTTAAAAATGAAGATACAAATTACTATAGAACTAACCTACCTAAAATAAACCTTGATCATGACATAAATTAGGACACAAAAATTTAAAGATGATGACATATAGGCAAACCCTTGTCAACATCGGCTCTGACTAGGGACTGGATTTCATGGCTTAAATACAAAGAACCCAAACTCTGGTTCTGCATAACTGAAACTAAGGAAGGATAAACGGACACAAAAACAAAACAAAAACAAAACAAAAATAGAACAAAACAAGCAAAAACTATATACAAAGGACGAATAGCTTTAGAACCTATAAAGCTTGAGATCTTGGTCGTTGTATGACAAAGGAAAGATTGAGCCATCAGCATATGAGAGCTTGAAAGAATCCGGGCCTAATACCTAGTAAAACATGAAAGGCCCCTTCCATAGATAATCAAATTTGCCATGTGCACCTTTCAACTGCCTTCGCTTATCCCATAAAAGGACCTCATCACCTTCCATGAACTTCTGAGGCCTTGCCTTTTTATCAAAAATCTTTTTAACATGAGCTTGATGCAGAGTTATTTTGTCAACCAGTTCTTTTCTTTCCTCCACTAACTTGGTGAGATAAATAATCTGCTTCTCAATAGAATCCTTGAAGAATTGATACTCAATCATGGTCTGAAGTCTAGAAGCAGCCAATTCCAATGGCAGTTCCACTTAAGCCTTGATCCCATATACTAATTCAAAGGGTGACATACTAATTGCTCTCTTTGGAGTTATCCAATCAGCCCATAGAGCTTCATAGAGATGTTTATGCCAGGTCTTTGTATTTTCATCAACCAATTTTTTCATTATATTGACCAAGTTTTTGATTACTTGACTTGGCCTGACCGTTTCCCTATGGATAATAATCTGATGAATGCACTAGGGATATGCCATGATCATAACAAAACATCATTAACTCCTGAGAAGCAAAATATGAAGCATTATCTGTCACTATTCTTTGTGGAACACCGAAACGAACCAGAATGTTGTTCTTCAGAACATCACAAACCACCTCTGTGGTTGTTCTCTTGGTTGGTACAACCTCGACCCATTTGGTAAAATTGTCCTTTGCTATCAATATGTATGAATGCCCTGCACTTGACGAATGATTCACTGGACCAATAAAATCAAGACCCCATTTCTTAAATGGTTCCTCTACAACAACTAGCTTCAAAGGAAGAGCTGCTAGTTGAGGTCTCCCAGTAAACATCTTACATTTTTCGCATTGCACAACCCATCTATAGGCATCCCTGAACATGTCAGGCCAATAGAAACAACTTCAGAGAATTTTAAATGCAGTAACAGTTGAGGAAAAACATTCACTGTAGGACTCATTATGATATGCATGCAATAACTTTTGTTATTGCTCTTTATCTACACAACGCAAATAAGTACCATCTAAACCTTATGCAGAATATCCTGCTAGATTACATATTTTGTTGCCTTAAGTTTAAGATTCCTTTTCTCTTTAGTAGAGAGATTCCCTAGACAACTACCATAAGTCAAATAATATGCTACATCAGAAAACCAAGTGTCCTGTAAACCTACAAACAAGGTTAATGGAAATTCTTCCTCTACATCTACCCTGTTTTCTACAATCAATTTGCACAATCCCTGACCCCTCACCAATTTTGTAGGACGTATGTCTAGGTCATACTCCTGAATTTTGGTCACCCATGTAGCCCTCTTATTGAGTCCAACTTCTTGTTGGGTTAAGATGCTTTTAACCGCAACATCTAGAACAAATACTATAGAATGAGAGCTTAGAATGCAATATCTGAATTGTTTCATGGCCTTAACAACTACAAAATCTTGCTTCTCAGAAAGTGAATAATTAAGCTCAAGTTTCTTGAGAGGAATGCTCATAAACGTGATATTTCTGATACTTAATGTAAGTACAGATGCCAATAGCTAACAAGATGAGAGGGGGGGGGATGAATCATACAAACTTAATCTTCCATAAAAAAAATAGATTCAACCTCGGTAACTTATACTTCAGCAATATAACCAAAACTACTAAACATGCAAACTCATAAGCATATAATCATCATAACACACATAACAATAGATTTAACGTGGAAACCCAAATAGGGAAAAACCACTGTAGGATTTCAGACCCACTAAGAAATATACTCTTCTAGAGTATGCTCGGTTAAAAGCAAATCCTGTTAAAGATTACAAACACATTGCTAGATGTGATCCGGTTAAGGGATTTCCCTCAGATCTGTTAGGATCTTCACTTTGTTAGAAGTGACCTTGTCAAAGGATTTCAAACACTCATTTAGAATGTTACCTTGCTAGAGAGTTTAAATATAAGACTGTTAAGTCCACTCGGTTAAGAGATTTTTTGTCACTTACAAAATAACAGTAATAAAAATCTATCTGCAACTTCACATCTAAAATGCTAAAGCAGATTCTTATTTGCTCAAAATAATCTAGTCATAAGACTTATCTTATCCATCTGCTGGGCTTTCTACTCTGTTATTCAAATAGGTCTTCAATCTTTTGTGCTCAGTAATCACTATGTAGCATCCTTGTGCATACACTTGCCCGCATACATTGTTTATTAACAATTTCTTATTTTTAAACAATTGCTAACCACTTAATCTCCTTGATCACATTTCCCATGATCAATCTTAGCCATCAGATCTTCAAAGTTGACCAGGTTCAATGTATCCTTTCGATCTGAAAATGTTTTACCTTGCCTCAAGACTTGCAGTCCTTTCTTGGAACTTGCACAAGGTTATTGCGGTTCAATCTATGCTGTAGATTTTCCTGCCAATTTACCTTTGCCATAGATCCTTAACAAACTTCATGCACAGCATACCAATCATTTATACATCTCCAGCTAGTCATTGTCCTTCATTAAATAACATTTTTATCCATCCCATGCGCACTGTCATAACTTGGTTGCAACTCGGTAAATACTAAACTTTACTCGGTAGACATTTCGCCTTCATTAACCGATATCGATAACCTTAGGGTTTACCGACTAGTTTCCTTAGGGTTTACCGACTAGGTTCTTTGCTCGGTGACATAGTATAGTATTAACCTTAACAACATATGTAGGATATCAAAACAATCTAAACATCATGATCTCATCATTCTCTAACTCGATAATAGTTGCCCATTGAATAGCTTATTCCTCCCTTTATTCATCACATACTTTCTGTGTCTTTTATCGACATCTTAATTCTCTTCAAATCAATCTTCTCAAGATATGGCAACATCATACTGAATCAGATAATCAATCTCTTGACATCAATGAGAAAATAATGTTATAAAGATAGTTATCATCCTTCTTTAGTTATATCAATAGTCCTCAACAACCTTCTCAATATCCTTGCTGAATATCAACAATCTCCTGATATTGAAATGCAAACAATCTTTCTTACTGTAATGCCAACAATCTCCCCCTTTGGCATTGATGGCAAAACCAATAATTAAATGGTAGTACCAAAAAGATATTCAAATTAATTCGGATTCAGATTCCTATTAGACTTCTCCTATTATCCTTGAGTTGTTAAAATCTTCTGAAGTCTTCTTCCTTTTTCATTAGGCTTCTGAGCTGTTGACTTGCATTTAGTTTTCTCCATTTTTCAGTCTACTCCCCCTGTCATTAGTCTTTTGTTATTCATCATTCAGGTTTTTACCATGCAGTCAACCATTTAGCCTTTCAACCATTTAGTCTTCTCCCCCTTTGACAACAATGCTAAAAAGTAAAAGAACTAAATCATGATTTCTTCCTCTTGTGAAGTGATTTACCGTGCTGTGTAACATCTCAGTCTCAGTCAAAGTAACTGGTTCTATTCACTTTTTCCTGCATAACTTTAGGTGACCTACTAAAGTGCATAAATCGGCATCAATCTACACATAATATTCTATATATTCATCGAATTGATGCTTTCACCGAACTCAGTCAGTGAGTAGATATACTCAAAAGTGTCCCTTGGCAATGGTTTTGTGAAGATATCTGCTAATTGCTCCTTTGAACTGATATATTCCAGCACAACTTTTTTTTCTTGAACTTCTTCTCTGAGATAGTGATACTTTATAGATATATGCTTTGTCTTAGAGTGCATCACTGGATTCTTTGAAATGTTAATGGCACTAGTATTATCACAGAATATAGTTACTGGCTCGGTAACTTTCTCATTTATACCTTCCAACAGTTGTTTGATCCATGCTATATTGGTACAGTTCAATGCTGCAACAACGTATTCAACTTCTGTTGTTGACTATGAGATACATCCTTATTTCTTGCTAAGCCAACTCACTAGTCTTTCTCCTAAAAAGAAAGCTCCACCACTTGTGCTTTTCCTATCATCAATGTTGCCTACCCAATTAACATCTGTAAAAACTTTTAAATCAAAATCATTCTTTTTTTCATATACTAAGCCATAATCTTCAGTGCCTCTTAGGTATCTAAAAAATTCTTGATTGATGTCATATGTGTTTCCTTGGGATCTACAAAGAATCTTGCTACAATACCTACTGCATGTGCTATATCCAGTCTACTATGCACAACATATTGCAATTTTCCAATCATAGATCAGTAAAGTGTCTCATCAACAGATGCAGAGTCATCATTCTTTGATAATTTACAGTTAGTAGTCATAGGAGTACTTACTAATTTAGAATCCTCCATTCCAAATTTCTTCAAGATTTCCTTTATATACTTGGATTGAGTAATGAAAATCTCATCTTTTATTTTCAATATCTGTAAACCTATCAAATACTTTATCTCACCAATTAGTGACATCTCAAATTCTTTGTACAATTCATTCCCAAAATTCTTACATAAGGAGTCATTTCCACAAAATATGATATCATCAACAAATATGGCTGAGATCAGTATTCCATTGTCCTCATCTTTCTTCATGTACATATTGTTGTTTTTACTTGTTCTTATAAAATGAATCTTGATTAAATAAGAGTGCAATCTTTCATACCATGCTCTAGGTGCTTGCTTCAAACCATATAATCTTTGTTCAATTTGCATACCTGATCTTTACTTTTGTCTTCAATAAATCCTTCAGGTTGTTCAATGTAAACTTCTTCTTCATAATCTATTCCTTCTTCTTGAGCATAACCTTTGCAAACTAGTTTTGGTTTGTTGCGAATGACTTCACCTTTCTCATTTAGCTTGTTTCCGAAAATCCACTTAGTACCGATTACATTTTTGTCCTTTGGTCTTGGGATTAGTGTCCATGTGTCATTCTTCTTGATTTGATCAATCTCTTCTTTCATAGCATTTACCCAATCTTCACTGTTAAATGCCTCTTCCACTATTCTCGGTTCAAATTCAGATATCAAACATGTGTTCTGTCTCAGTTTGTTCCTTGTCATCACTAGATCATCCTTATCTCCTATAATTTGACTTGATGCATGATGTCTTCTGACATATTTGGCTAATATAGGCTCAATAGGTTCTGTATGATCTTCTTCATCACTCGGTAACTAGACATTATTTTCATTTTCTTCAGCAGCTTTCTCGGTAGGACTTCTCGGTTGAACACAAACGAATTCTTCATAATCTTCTGGTTCTTTGGAATTTCCTTCAGCATTTCTTTCTGCAAATTCATCAATTTTCACATTTGCACTTTCTACTATTTTGTTAGATGATTTGATCAGACATTTAAATGCTTTACTTCTAGAAGAATAACCAAGAAATGTTCCTTCTTAACTTTTTTTATCAAACTTTCCATTTCTATCATCTTTGTGAACATAGCATCTACTTCCAAAGATTTTAAAATAAGTTACATTAGGTTTCTTGTCATACCAGATCTCATATGGTGTCTTCATAGTTCCTTTCTTTAATTGAACTCAGTTCAGGGTGTAAACTGTAGTGATGATTGCTTCTCTCCAAAATTTTGAGGTACCCTCTTTTCTATCATCAGGGTTCTTGCACAATCCACAATTGGTCTGTTTCTTCTCTCAGCTATCCAATTTTGTTGAGGTGTTCTCAATGCAGATACTTGCCTCTTTATACCACAATCATTGTAGAATAAGACAAATTCATCAGAAGCGAATTCTCCTCCTCTATCAGATCTAAGACATTTCAGTTGTCTTCCTGTTTCATTTTCAACTCTTGCCTTGTACCATTTAAACATTTGAAAAGCTTTTGATTTTTCTTTTAAAAACATGACTGACATCATCCTTGAGTAAGCATCCACAAATAATATGAAATATTTATCACCATAATAACTTTGAACTTTCATAGGACCACAAAGATCAGTATGTACTAGATCTAAAATTCCTTTTGAAGTGTAGGACTTGTAAAGCTTGATCTTTTCATCTTACCCATCTGGAATCCTTGGCACATAGCATTCTCTAGTTTCTCAAGACTCAATAGACCGCTTACTCAGTGCTTCTTACTTATTTTGATTAGATTATCAAAATTTACATGACAAAACCTTTTATGCCATAACCAGGTATCATCTATCTTTGAATAAAGACACTTGTTTCGAGTTGAGTCAAGATGAAATGTATTACATTTTGTTTGTGTCCTGGTAGCAGCTAACTTTCCATGCTTGTCATGAACTTTGACAATTCCTTTCTAAAATTCTATTCGGTATCCTGTATTGTTTAGCTATGCTACACTCAACAAATTATATTTCAATCCTTCAACCGAGTACACATCATCACATTTAGCATTGTCAAGAAGTGTTATAGATCCTTTACCTTTCATCAGACATGGTGCATCATTACCAAATCTTACATAGCCTCCATGATAGCCTTGTAATTTAACAAAATTGTGTTTATCACCTGTCATATGATGTGAGAATCCACTATCTATGATCCAAGAATCATTATTATTTATGTGAGATATTAGCGCTTTTTCTTCATACCTTTCTTCATCAGATCCATCCTTAATAGCCACATAAACAACTTCCTCATCATCAGTTTCATCAGATTTGTCATCGTTGGATTCCTCATCAGCTATCAGACATGTCTTTCTATCTCTTCTTCTAAAGTCTTGGTGTCCTCTGTATTGGTTGTCTTTCTGCCTATTATCTCGGTATTCTTTCTTTTCACTAGATTCTTTTTCAGGATAGTTAGAAGCCATGTGTCCTATCTTATCACAATTGAAACATTGTAAAGATAGCTTCCCTTTATACTTACCTTTTCCTCTTGGTAACCTTTTGGCTAATAATGCTTCAAACTCTTCTTGCTTCTTGATTTCCTCATACAGTTTGTGCACTTCTTCCATGTTCTTACGAAATCTTTCACTTGCTCCACTGTGATTCCCTTCAAAGTACTTACTCATTCTATCATTGTAATCATCAGATTCACTAATTTGAAAAGAACTGAATGCAGATTCAACTTTATTTACCGAAGACCCACTGTTATCAAAATTACTTAACTCAAATGCATGTAGCTTACCAATAGTAGCATCCAAAGAAACTGGCATGTTAGGTACACACCTCAATTCATTGATTGTAGAGACTCGAATAGCATAGGCTGGTAGAAGGGTTCTCAACAGCTTACTTGTTATATCCTTTTATTCAATAGTTCCACCTGCTCCTTTAATTTGATTGACAATTTCCTTTGGTCTTGTACTGTATTGGGTTATGTCCTCACCTTCATTCATCCTCATGGATTCAAGTTGTCCTCTTAGACTATCTACTTTTTCTCTTTGAACATGTTCATCACCTCCATACACAGATATGAGCTTAGTCCACATTACTTTTGCATCATTACAACCTTCTAGATCATTAAATTCTGAGTCGGTCAATGCTAATGTAATTTCAATCATAGCTTGAATATGTTCTTGCTTTGCCTTTATCTCTTCCAAGGTCATAGGGTTGGTCCTCAGTGCAATATAATCATTCTCCATATAATATGTTGCATATTCTCCAATTCTTGATAAATGTAGCTTCATCCTTTTCTGCCATGTAGAGAAACTTGACTTCTTCAGCTTCGATGCATCCCTTTTATACATCTTCGGATCTTTGCCTCAAGTACCTTTAAACTTTTTCTTTCAGAGTCCTAAGCTCTGATACCAATTGATAGTTCTGATACTTAATGTAAGTACATATGCTAATCGCTAATGAGATGAGAGGGGGGGGTGAATCATACAAACTTAATCTTCCATAAAAACAACAAATTCAACCTCGGTAACTTATACTTCAGCAATATAACCAAAACTGCTAAACATGCAAACTCATAAGCATATAATCATCATAACACTCATAACACCAGATTTAACATAAAAACCCAAATAGGGAAAAACCACTGTGGGATTTCAGACCCACCAAGAAATATACTCTTCTAGAGTATGCTCGGTTAAAAGCAAATCCTCTTAAAGATTACAAACACATTGCTAGATGTGACCCGATTAAGGGATTTCCCTCAGATCTGTTAGGATCTTCACTTTGTTAGAAGTGACCTTGTCAAAGGATTTCAAACACTCATTTAGAATATCACCTTGCTAGAGGGTTTACATATAAGATTGTTAAGTCCACTCGGTTAAGAGATTTTCTGTCACTTACAAAATAACAGTAATAAAAATCTATCTGCAACTTCACATCTAAAATGCTAAAGTGGATTCTTATTTGCTCAAAACAATCTAGTCATAAGACTTATCTTGTCCCTCTACTGGGCTTTCTACTCTGTTATTCAAACAGGTCTTCAAGCTTCTGTGCTTGGTAATTAGTATATAGCATCCCTCTGCATACACTTGCCCACATACATTATTTATTAACAATTTATTATTTATAAACAATTGCTAACCACTTAATCTCCTTGATCACATTTTCCATGATCAATCTTAGCCATCAAATCTTCAAACTTGACCAGGTTCAATGTATCCTTTCGATCTGAAAATGTTTTACCTTGCCTTGGGACTTGCAGTCCTTTCTTGGAACTTGCACAAGTCTATTGCGGTTCAATCTGCACTGTAGATCTTACTGCCAATTTTCCTTTGCCATAGATCCTTAACAAACTTCATGCACGGCATACCAATCATTTATACATCTCTAGCTAATCATTGTCCTTCATTAAATAATGCTTGTATCCATCCCATGTGCACTATCATAACTCGGTTGCAACTCGGTAAATACTAAACTTTACTCGGTAGACATTTCGCCTTCATTAACCAATATCGATAACCTTAGGTTTTACCAACTATGTTCTTTGCTCAGTGACATAGTATAGTATTAACCTTAACAACATATGTAGGATATCAAAACAATCTAAACATCATGATCTCATCATTGTCTAACTCGGTAATAGTTGCCCATTGAATAACTTATTCCTCCATTTATTCATCACATACTTTCTGTTTCTTTTACCGACATCTTAATTCTCTTCAAATCAATCTTCTTAAGATATGGCAACATCATACTGAATCAGATAATCAATCTCTTAACATCAATGTCAAAATAGTGTTGTAAAGATAGTTATCATCCTTCTTTAGTTATATCAATAGTCTTCAACAACCTTCTCAATATCCTTACTGAATATCAACAATCTCCTGATATTGAAATGCAAACAATCTTTCTTACTGTAATGCCAACAAACTGCAATAGGTGCTTCAACTCCTACATCATATTTTTGTAATAGGATCCCAGACATTGTGTGTTGTGATGCATAGCAATACACAATAAAATATTTTCTAAAATTTGGATTGATAAGAGTAGGAGCCTTAGCGACTGAACTTTTAACTCTTTCAAAATCTTCTCTAGCCTCTTAAATCCATTTGAAAGGATGTTTCTCACTCATCAACCCAACAATGTGCTTTGTGGTTTTTATAAATTCGGGAACAAATCTTCTTAAGAAATTTACTTGCCCAAAAAATGATCTTACCCCATTCCGGTTGGATGGAAAACTGAGTTGTTGGATCACCTTAACTCATTTAGGATCAATCTTAATTAGTTCTTTTGAAACTGTATGCCCCAAACATTTCCCTTCTGTAACACAGAAAAATGATTTCTTCGAGTTCAGAGAAATTTCATGATCTCTGCAACATTGAAGAACTGCTCTCAAATCTCTGAGATGATTCTTCCTTTCTTTTGAAAATACTTTCACATCATCTAAATAAATTACTATGACTCTATCTTTGAAATCTCTGAAAGAAGAATGCATAGCACTTTGAAAAGTTGTACCTACGTTAATTAACCCAAAAGGCATTCTATTGTATGCAAACATTCCCCATGGGGTTATGAATGCAGTTTTATGTTGCTCCTGCTTGTCGACTCCAATCTGGTTATAGCCAAAAAACCCATCTAGCATTGACATCATTTTTGCACCAGCAATAGTCTAAAAGATATGATCCATATTAGGTAGAGCATAATTGTCCTTTAAACTTACCCAATTCATGTTCCTGAAATCTACATAGATTTTGATCTCACCATTATTTATCCTTGCCGGAACTATGTTCGCTACCCATGTGGAATGATGTATAGGATAAATTATCCTTGCCTTTAGGATTTTATCAACCTCCTTGAAAATCGCCTTAGCAACCATTGGATTGAAATTTCTCGACTTCTTCTTAAAAGGAGTAGCACCAGGTTTCAAAGGAATTTGATGTTGAAAATGCCCATTTCTAAACTCCTTTAAGTCATCATAACACTAGGTGAATACATCAATATATTCCCTGAGAAGTTTACGTTTTTGCTCCAGAGTACAACATTTACCAATAGTAATCCATTTTGGATCCTCCTCACTCCCAATGTTTACCTTCTCACCTTCTGCTTTTCCATCTTCTTTATTGGGAATCTTCCTTCTACCAATAAACACATCATTCTGAGAGTAAAAATTCTCAAGAGTGACCAGACCTTTTGGTATCTTATTTCCCTTAACTTGTATAATGTCCTTGTCTACTTCAATCCCAGGATCAAGATTAAATTCTTTACACACATCTTCAGAACCCTCAAAATAAGAGTGAATAAAAGACCGGGCACACTCCATAAAATCCCTTATCTGTGCATCTCCTTCAAAAACCTACTAGTTTTGAATTTTATCATGGACACTTGGCCGGTAAATCATCTCCACCCTATATGTATCTTCCTTAAAATCTGGATGAGGCAATAGAAGTGAGGTGGAAACAACTAGAGAATCAGCTCTGGTGTTTTGTTCCCTAGGCATGACTTTGATTGAAAAGGCATCAAAGAGATCTATTTCATCCCACACCCTATTCCTGTAGTGCTTCAATCTCTCATTCTCAACTAAAAAGAGATTTCTAACCTGCTTCACTATCAGCTTAGCATCACCCTTTGCTCTTAGCAACTTAATACCCTTATTTTTAGCCTCTGAAATACCCAATAATAATGCTTCATATTCTGTTGTATTATTGATATTTTTTAAATCCAATTTAAAAGAAAAAGGAATAATATCACCTTGTGAAGAAATTAGGACCACACCTACACCTGAACCAGATCTAGCACAGCTTCCTTCAAACTCCATGATCCATAAGATATGGTTAGTAATATCTGATGACTCCTCCTTTTTCTCATCAGCTGAAAAAAATGAGATAATTTCCAAACTCAGTCTCCTCAAACAATATCTGAGCCTTTGGATTATCTGAAGGGAAGACTGTAAATTTGTTCTTGACCTCAGGCTCCAACTTGACTCGCTTATTACCAACTAGGATAACTGCTTCTGGCCAATCCATCTTAATTTCTCCTCCAAGATCTTTACAAAATGTCCTACTAAGAAGCATACCATAGCTGCCAGGTATATCAGCTACCAATATTGTTAGTTTCAACCTTTTATTAGGGTATGCTACCAACACAGCCTGAGCATCTTTAACCTGACCCATGAGGGACACTTGTTTACCATCCATTTAGTAGCGTCTCCCAAAATTGTTAGTCAAAGTTAACTCTAAAGCTTTAGCTATAGATGAGGGCATAATATTATCAGAGGCACCTGAATTAATAATACACTTACTCAATTTATGACCATTGCGAAGAAGTGAGATATAAAAAGGATTGGGTTTGTCTTCACAAGTCTGAGAGGGTTCACCCAAAATTCCCTGAGCATAAATGGATTCATCTTGTGAATTGTAATCATGAAAAGGTAATTCAGTACTCATAGAACTTTCTAAAATGAATTTTTGACCATTGGTGCATTCCTGACTCCCATCCCTAACATATTTGACCAACTTATTTAGCTCCTTTGGATTTAATCTCAAATATTCTGCAGGGGCTATTTGAATAGTAGATGCTTTACAGAATTCAACAATATCAAATGAACAAGACAAGGGAGTAGAAGGAGAAGAACCTTTTGGAAGAATTTTAACATTGGAAGACTTAGGATTTTAAAGAGCCTTTTGGGTCGACTTATCTTTTTCATGGGCTGAGTCGACAGAGGAAAATGTTCTAAATGGTGTGTAGTTCCCTTCTGATTCCTTGTCAAAATAGCACAAGAGGGATCCTCTAAAGTGACCAATATATCACCTCCTCATTCAGAATCTGAATCATATTCAAGGAAGTAAGTTCCAGAGTTGCCAGGCACTCCAGAAGCTCTCTCTTCTGCTATCATTTCCCTTGAAGTATCTTTTGTAGCTTCCATTTGCAAATACCTTTACATGTCAGGACAGGTAGCTCCATCATGGTTAGTTGTCAAATGAAATACACACATACTTGTTTGTCCATGTGGGGCTTCAATGGCTAATCTTGGTTGAGCTGCAGGTAATTGGGGTAACCTACTTGAATTGGGTTGATTAAATTTCCTTCTCCCAATATCTTGATAGGGTTGTTGGTATGTTGAATTAGTCTTTGGTAATTGTCTTTTAAGAGCAATTACATCATTCATAAGGCATTGTATCACAAGTTTTGAGGATGCGGATGGCTGCATGTTGGGAGTTTGTACATCTTTCCTCCATTTTCCCATAGTTATTAAGTCATCCTCTAAACTTATTGCTCTATTTTGTGTTGCTGTCAAATCCACTACGAGATTTCTTCTAAGATGAAAACTTATATCCGGGGGCATTGTATTCAGAAAGAAAGTTTTTTGGTTCTCATCATTTGGTCTTTTGGCTATATGAATCTTTTGAATTAATTTGTTATACTTGACCACACATTCTCTCATTGGATCATGTATTTCTTTCTTCATTTGAGTTAAATGGACTCACAAGGTATGATCATCCTCTGAAGTCCTATATCTATTTTCGAACCGAGTTTTAATAATATCATTCCATGTTGTTATTATACCATGTGGCAAGTGATAGAACCAACTAGTTGCACCATCAACTAGTGTCTGAGCAAATAACCTCACAGCTACGTCTTCATGCTCCATGACCAATATCCCATAGGCCACATTAAAGGCATTCAAATGTTCATCAAATGAAATTTACCATCTCCACTAAACTTGGGTAATACATCCCTTGCCGCTTTAGGAAGATTGTTATTTGTTTCAAGATTCAAAGGTCCCACTATGGCTCCCCATGGATTATTGGCCATTTGGTGAGTTACTTGTGGAAGGTTTATTACAATCGACAAAATTGTACCATGCAAGATTAAAAATTGGCAAATAGGAGATATGCCTTGCTTTGGAGGAGGAGATGTGCGTCTACTCCTAGATCTATGCGAGGGAGAGGGATTTGAAAAATGAAGGTTTTGTAATTATTCAAAGATGGGATCCACCAAACCTTCTCTCCTCTGTGAACTAGTATAAGGTCTAGATTCTTGTCTAAACAACAAAATCCTATGTGAAAGCAAACTTAACAAACACCCATGGCACAAGGTGTCTAGGATTTCGTATAGAAATGTAGAAAAGTGATTGTTTTATGTAAAGATAATAATCAGTTCCGTTCCCTAGCAGAGTAGCCAAAAAATATGTTAGTTAACATATTATGCTTCTTTGATATTTATTCAATTAAACTCCACACCCTTACAAAGTTACAATTGTGCACTAACAATTTGGGAAAACACAATTGTTCTTTCCCTCTGAATTTTAAAACAGGTACAACTCCCTTATATCATATTCAATAAATTAATCAGTACAACTTTGTGCCTACTTTTAACTAGAAAGAAGTTAAGGTGATACATTCATCCATAAACATGCAATGAACATAGCATACATAAATATTTCTATTAGTCATGGCAAGCACAATTTCACAAATTTATAACTACACATAAATAAGGAATTGGCAAATCAGTATTGCTTGATAATGCCCTTTCTCAGGTAAATCATTTGCATAAACAGATATGATTCAATAATAGTTTAACCCACAAAGAGAAAAATACTCAATATTGAATGCATAGATTCAAATCTTTCAGTAAAATATCTGCTTTCTTCATTCATTCAAAGATAAATATTAATAACACATGATTATCCTTTCGAAAGAAACATACAACAAAACTATATTAAACCCAAAAACCCTTCTAGATTTCTCCAAAAAATCCAACCCTTCAACAATTCAAAACATCCCTTAAATAACATACATGGTTTATTTACCCATCCACAGTAATTTTCTATGGTAAACCGATACCAACAGAAACAGTTTAAAAACATAACTGTAAATGAAAAATAACTGAAAAAGTCTCTTAAGTAAGATCAAAGAGGACACATCCTCAGAAACGAAAAGAAATCCTAACTAGGCATTGGAGATCCTTGAGTTACGCCATCCTCAACATCCACATTTAGCGTCGCTTTCCATTCCTTGTATGCCGCGATGAACTCCTATAAAGATAGAACATTGGGAACTTTAACGGATGCCATCCTCTGTTTCCATGCCTCTAACCTTAGCCAAAACTTTTTGATTCCATCAACGTAGTTAGGTAACTGATCTGCATAAATGTATAATAGAGCCTCAACCCTGGCAACCTTTTTGAAATCAATTGTCGTGGGTGCTACATTCTTCTTAACCTAATTCATGGCATCACAAAAATTTTTTACAACCGCATTCATCCTCTTTTCGACTTGACCATCGCCCTAGACACAAGTGGTATGAATATGTCTCAATTCAATCGCTAAATTCTGACATATCCCCTTTAGTTCTTTCTCCAACTTGATGAATTCTATGCATCCTGTCTTGAGTGTTGCATTCCTCCAATCAATATTGCACTTGCCAATGAACAGGAGTGATTCATCCACTGTTTTAAGTGGTTTTTCAGTAAGGAACTTAGCGACCCCATACTTTTGAATTTCATAAATTTGTAAAGAGGTAGACGTCCATTTGCTTTCTTCACTTTGCCACATTTTAACCTATGACTGAATGTTCATTATTAACAGTGAGGTTTCATCAAACACTTTTCTGGATTCTCGAATGGATTTGCATCCTTCATTAATGACTCCATTCACCCAATCATCAAAAATGACTGTGATTGCCTTTTCCCTTTGGATCTAACTCAATAACTTCCGACTAGTAGGTGATGTGGGATCAAAATATTGGGAAGCTTGAGTTAATGGCTTAGGAGAAGAAGATACACCACTGATCGCATCAATGTGATCTACTAGCACTTTGATTGTTTGTTTTAGCTCCTTCTTATCCTTCTCATCCTTTTGTGATCGAGTTAGCATGTGTTTTGTAGAAACTTCAAAGTGATGGTTATCTATATCCTTGTCAGTGACTCCAAACTCTACTTTCTCTACATGGTAACTGTCAGCAGAAAGCTTAGATGCTTCTCCATCAGCCTTTGGATTTGCAACCTCTGCCATCCATTTACCTGTTTTATCATCAATCTCTAAACTTGTCATTGCTTTTGCCCTTTTTGGTTGAGGTGTTTTCATTACATACTTACTCGCAACATCACTGATTGGCAAAGCAATGGGAACAATATTTTTCCTTTTGTTTATAGAATACACTAGCCATTGGGGAGAACTAATAGCATAATCTTTTAGGATTAAAGACTTCTCCTGAGTTTGTTCCTTAAAACCAAGAGAAGTCTCAAGGTTTTCAGCAAAATCTAGAACAATTTTATCTTCAAGGTGATCCATCTTTGACAAATTTATTACTTATGGCAACTTATCCTTCACGCCTTCCTCACTCGAGTCTAGATCAATAAAGTGTTCTGCAACTTGTGGTTTGCTCCTACCCATTTTGGCCCTTGATCTAGTCACACGAACAAAAATAGGTGATCTGAGAGCCTCTTTAGCTGTAGAGGTGGATTTCTTATGGTGAGAAGATTTCTTGGTTTTTGTTTATGTTCCTACAAAACAAATATTTTCAGAAATATTAGCATCAGGAACCCTAAAAATAGCTTGCTTAATCATTTGTGATTCTGAACTCTTTGGATCCAATCGTCTCATTCTAGAAAGGCAATGTATGGTTATTTGAATCATAGTTATCACCCTGACATCGATGTCATCCCTTTCAGACTCAAACCAACTTATCTCATCTAAAGGCTTTGATTTGATTCTATCAAATTCAAGATCAAGGATGTTTTCATCATGATCTCTAGCCCCTTCAACATTCACCTCCAACTTCCAATGAATAATTTGTTGGATCCTTAATCTACTATAATCTCTTAATTGGACTTCAAGCTCATCTTTACAATCCTCCCAAAAATATTCCAAATGGGCAGAAGGAGCATAGCTCGTTCCTAATTTGTAGGTATGAACATCAAATAGTTTATTATCAAAACTATTCCTAGCTTGATAGAAACCAAAATTGAAATTACTTAAATCAACTCCAACACTTGTTGCATCTGCAAATGACTTGCAAGAAAAAGAACCTAATTCTAGGGGAAAGAGGGCTTCACAATCACCCAAATCTGCATAGTTTTTAATCACATGAGCTGATTGCCTACAAAGCTCTACTAGCACAAAACACTCAAAGGCATATGGAGGCAATTTCATGGGTTCTTCTTCAAAACCACCAACTTGAAGGTAAGTGAAGTGGGGATACTGAATATAGTAGCTCCCGTATACTCTGATTAATTGTTGAGCCTCTTCATAAATCCTTCTTTCCAGGTTCCCTATCAATTTTGCAAACATTCTTCCAATAAAAACATTATGAACCTACCTATAGTTTCCCAAAGCCTTCTCACTCTGAATATAGGGGCAGAATTCAAAAACCCGAATTCCTTCAAACATTGGGGCTCAAGGTAATCCTTGCCATTCTTTTGTGCATGCTAGACAATATATAAGATATGAAGACATGTAGAAATCTCTATCCTTGAACCGTGATTGTTTCAATTGATCTTGGAGCTCTTCTGCAATAACTTCTCCCCAATATATGTAACAAGTTTCGTCTGAGACTACTTGAATGAAATGATACATCCATTTCGCGAATAGGTACGAATCAATCTCTCCTTTAACCTAATGCAATAGAACTATCAAATCCCTAATGTAGGGTTTCACATTATCTCTACTCAAGGATTTCAGTAAAAGAGAATCCCATCTCTGAGGTTTAATCAACCAGCTTCTAGCAATAACATTTCTATACTTGTTCACCTTCTCATGAAATCTTGTAACAAAGAGAGAAGGGGTAAATTCGGAGTATGCGTCCCTCTCAGGAATTCTGAAAACTGAGACAATTATTTCCTGATTCATCATTAACAAGACCTGACCCTCATCTTTCCTTATACACTGGTGTCTAATATCAAACCTATTAATGCATTATGTCACCAATTCTAGACAAGCGACTGCTAAAGGGAAGGCTACCGCTTCCACCAAACCACTATTTGCTATCTTAGTCATGAACGATTCTAATATTTGACTTTTTAACCTCTCTAAGAGGTCACCCATGTCAAAGTCTCTTAGGGAAGTGTCATTGAATTCAGGATACACACATTCTAAACTAGCATCATTACTGAATAAATGAGATGAAGACTTCACTTTCACTAACTCAGCCATTAAAACATGATTCCCCAAGTAGGAAAATAAAACCGAAAGTAAAGCCAACAAGAAAGTGGAAAAACTGAACTCACCTTGCGTCAACAAATTCCTTAAATCCCTATGCTTGCAGAAAAAGTTTACCTCTCGCCACCTCCAGCACCTTACCAAAAATAGATTGAGTTGCTGATAAAATCATCACTTGTAACAGTGTCATATATCAAATTTAAATTTATGAGAAACAAATCTGCCCCACACATGCTGAAGATTTTTATATGACAAGCATTAAATGCAATCTATTAACTTTCGTCACCTCACTCATTCCACTCATATAAGTGTTATGACGTGTGTCATGAGCTTAACTTTCCATGATTACAAACATCCAATCATGTGCCTTGGAAAAATCGGCACCAGCTGTTATCTTTGA
Organism: Cryptomeria japonica; assembly: GCF_030272615.1. Lineage (NCBI taxonomy): Eukaryota > Viridiplantae > Streptophyta > Pinopsida > Cupressales > Cupressaceae > Cryptomeria > Cryptomeria japonica. The sequence continues at coordinate 1,501,528 of NW_026728838.1, forward strand.
AAGAAGAGTCCTGGGCATTCAAAATGAATCATAACATTTCCTTATTGAACCTTGTGAACCCATTGAACACAAAGATTCAAGTTAGTTCACACACGTTTGAGCAGGTTTATGTATTTATCAAGAAAGACTCCCGACTATATCGAAAGAAAGGAGACGTGACCGACTCGAACGAAAGCAAAACGTACAAGGCAGTTCATGCTAGTTCAACTATGTTCACATAAGTTCAATAAGGTACACATTTTACAAACTACGAACCTTACTTTTAAAAATGAATTTACAAATTACCATAGAACTAACCTGCCTAAAATAAACCTTGACCATGACATAAATTAGGACACAAAAATTTAAAGATGATGACAAAACCTAGGATATAGGCAAACCCTTGCCAACACTTACATAATTTCTCTTGTGGCTAACTTGAGTGATCTTTTTTTCTTTTTAAAGGGTCAACCTATGGAACTAATCACTCCACGGAATGACTTCAACTTCCCTGCTCTAAAAAAGTATTAAAAGTGGGATTGTGGGAGTTGAATCAAAAGTCACACCTCTTGAATGTGGAATATTACCAATCTAATTTTTTTTTTAAACTTTATACCTTAGAGAAGTGAATGTGGAGAGAAGGTTACCCTTTCCTCTTGGTTTTTTTTCAATGTTCCCTTTCATCTACAAATTTCGGTCTCAATGTGCCCTTGTGGTATATAGAGGATACCCCTAATTGAGCTTGTAAAGCCTATAATTGAATTTTTTGGCCATCTTTTCTTGTCATACAATGATTTATGATCCCTCTTGGGTAGGTTTGTTGATGTGTCTTATGTGCTTGAGTGTTTAGATCTCTTCCACTTTAAACGAAAAGGGGACAAAAACCAAAATTACGCCATAGATAATGTGTTTTCTTTTTTTATGTCATGAATGTATGTTTTTACATATAATCAAAGTTCAAAGAAGAAAAACATAAAAATTGAAAACAATGAAGGTCAAAAAATTTATATTTGTGGATATAAAAGAGTATGCATTTTCTATTTTTTGTTTATGCATTTAAAACTTGTTCAATTGCAATAATTCTTCAATAAAATCTCTTTCCAAAACTGAAAAAACCATTGCCAAATTTGGAAACCCTACTAAAAATTATATGCATACACTAAAACTGCACTTTTGTCATCCTGATATGCTTCTATTACCTAAACCTACCCACTTGCATAGAATTCATGTGTAATTATCACATATTGTTGTGCAATTGCATAGTGTTGTTCCACTATTGTTGCTTATTCATGTGTAATTGTCACATATACCTCTGTTTTTATTTAGCATCAATCTTGTTTTAATTTTTTTAAACAAATAGAAAATCAAACCTTCAAACTGTCAAATGAACAAAAAAAATTTAGTGTCAAATTTGAAACAACAACTAAAACAAACAAAAACTTCCAAAATTGAATAAAAAACTGCATATCGTGATAAGATTTGGAAAACAAGATAATGATCTAGGAGTATTTCCATATCATTTCTTAAATGCATCAAAGTCTAAGTTTGATCTTTTCTATTTATTTTCCATTGTCATATTTTCTTTTTACTTGGTTTCACAGGTCTATTCCAAGTTGAAGAGCTATCTTTTATCTTTGGTGAGTATATTGAATTTTGAGTCAATGTCTACTCTTGAGTTGGTGTATTTCACTATGTATCCATTTTCTTGGGCTCACAAGTCTAGTTCAAGGAATTTTTTATCTTTACTATTATCATTTCAAAGTTTAAATATCTAGTTCAACTTCGATCAATTTTGTCTTTGAAGCAACAAAAATCTTTCATCTATATCAAAGTATCCAATCATATTCAAGACATTGCATGAAAACCATAATTTTACAAAATAAGAAAACATGAAATCAACAATAGAGGAACTTAAGAATGGATCATGTTCACAAACACCTCCCCAAGAACACTCTTTCAACACTCAAAATTCAAAGTTGAACATGCAAGTTCATGGGTCTTCACTCCTAAACAAGATGAGCAACAAGAACCAACATTAGCAGACATAAGATAATTGTAACAAGACCTTAAGGGTATGAAAGTGTTGAAAATGATCCTTAATTCAAATCTCAATTACTATTTTGGGTTGCTAGGTCAAAGGGATTCCAAGTTACATTATGATTTTGATTTGTCCATCCTCTTCCATGACATCTTCCACGAAACCATCCATAGGCATATCCATTCTATAAAATCCTCCACAATCAAGCCAAGTAGCATCTCATATTCGATCCTCATCCATAGCACAACAAACCACATCCCACATTGTTTCCACCCATCAACACAATCAACCAATAGCCTCACATGCCTCAACTTACCAAAAAAAGTTAAACAATGGACTCCCATGCCTCCACTTATCAGCAAACCCAACCCATAACATCTCATTCCCATGCTTATAAAACCTATAATTTACCTACTCAACCACTTGTCTCTACTTACTCTACACCTACTTAACCTCTTACCTCCGCTTACATCCCACAAAGTCAACCATCCATTTCCACTTATAACATCAACAAGTGACTTGTCATCCCAAATATAGATCTTTCACTAAAAGATAGCTAATATAAAAATGGGTAACACTTAAGAAGAGTTATAACCTTGAGGGCATATGTCCCATCCCTTTGATAGATCTATACACATATACTTTTTCCCCAACACTTTGAGGTTCCTAAATTTGACAAGTATAAATAAAAAGGTGATCCTCATGATCATGTAAGAGTTTTATCTAGCTTTATTGGAGGTGGCTTATAATGATACTTATCCTATGTGCCTCTTTCCAAGAAGCCTGGGAGGTCAATTTGAGTGGTTTTCACATTTACCTCATGGGACCAAGTCCTTACATGAGTTGGTAGAAAAAAAATTATCGCAAATTTCATACAAAATTGAACATGAGGTTTGTATGACTGATTTATGTAACACAAAATAAAGAAATGAGGAGACATTTTCTTCCTTCTTACAAGGATGGATAAATCTATCAAGCAGGTTCCCTTATCACTCTCCTAAAACATGACTTGATAACATATATGTTCAAAATTTAAAACAAGAGATGGCCTTTCATTTGGAAGTTTAATGTGTTGATGAATTTGATGAGATCATTAAAAAGTGGATAAAAATTAAAAATGATCTTATTGATAAAGGTCTTGTGAATATTTACAAAGAAAACAAGGACAACCCTTCCACATCTAAGAGAAATAATGTTTTTTCTTTAAAGGGGGTAAAAATTTATTGAATTGGAGAAGCACCAACCAAACATAGCCCCAAAAAAATCCTTAATCATCACAAAAGCCAAAAGAGGTTCTCCAAGAACCAAGAAAACAATCTACACTCGCTTGTCCTCTGAAACTAAGTTCTCTAAAATCTCCACATAATCTGGGGGTAGGAGACCCCAATCATCCACATCCCACCTGTCAAGGTTCTTGGTGGCCCATTTAGTCAAACAATTAGCTACTCTATTCCATTCATGAGGGCTATAACGAAAATAAATATGTTCCAAAGAATAACAAACTTGTAAAATCTACCTTACCACCAAGCTAGTTGCCAATTAACACTGTCCAATCTTTGCTTCTTCAACATATCCACCACCACCTGAGAGTCAAATTTGTAAATAATTTATTTCCACCCACGAGATCATGCCCTCTCCATAGCATAAAGAATAGAAAGATCCTCCATAAAATTATTTGATTGGTGACCCTTGTAGGAAGAGAAAAAAAATACAACTTCGCCATGAATACCCGCATGCCTCGAGTTCGTTTTAGATGAAGCATTAGTAGTGATCTTCATAAAACCCTGAAAAGGAGGAAGCCACCGCCCATCTCTTTGAGTCCTTTATTTGACTCTCTAATTCTTATACCAATAGAGGAGGATGACCCATTACCAACCAAGTTAAGATTCCTCATAACTATCAAATCACTAGCCTCACTAGTCTTAGACAAGTCATAGTTAGCCAAAATAGTTTCTTGGAGCTTACTAAAAAGTTGTAGCCATAGATGCATGCTAGCCATATTTGAATCCTAAAAATTCCTTCAATTACTTTCAAGCCAAAGATTCCAAATAATAAAAGAACGGTCAACAACCCAAGCAACTTGAAGAAAATAAGTCTTCATTGGGGGTTGACCCAAACTGCCCTAGAATTCAACAAGAGAGGTAGTGTGCACACAAGAGTGATTCCATGCCCCCCACCAGAAGTCCCAAGCCTTCCTAACATAAGAAAATTTAAAGAATAAATATGAAGTGTGTTCCTCACTAAACTTACAAGGGGAACAGATAGAAGGGCCCTGAAAACCTCTCCTCAAATTATCCCATGTGAGACACCTATTTTGAGCCACCAACCAAAGAAAAAAGATGCATTTAGGCCAAGAGAACCTATTCCACACCTACTTCCACCAAGGCACCTCATCCTATCCATACAATTGTCTATCCAATTCCAGATAACCTGAAGCCACAATAAATTTTCCTTTTGGGTTCGGGCTCCAGGCCAAAGTATCCCTACCCTTTAGGTTAACTACAAAGTCTATCAACAAGGATAGTAGCTAAATCATGGTGCTCCTCCATAGTACCACCAAGAGGCCATAGTTGAGGATCCTTCAAGTCACCTCCAAATGACCCTTAATTTAAGTAGCCTTAAAATCCTCCACCTTGCTCCACTCATCATTAGTCATGACATTACAAAGAGATTGGAGATGAGGAAACTTAGAAATGATTAGGGGATCACCATCCCAAGAATCATGCCAAAAAAGAGCCTCTGGACCCTTATTGCAAACTCAGAATAGACCCTCCTTGATGAGCTTATCCCCTTTCTTAAGGGTCCCCCAAACCATGGACCCCTTTCCATCCAAAATACACAAAGGCACATCTAGGCTACTAACTCCCCAAAGGTATTTATGAGTAAGGACTTTATTCCAGCCTTGGTCTTGTCAAGTACACCACCTCCAATATAAATTAGTTGTCAAAGCATGAGCAATCAAACCAATAGACTGAATCCCAAGGCCTCCATCATTTTGAGGCCTACAAACAACCTCCTACCTAACTAAACTCCATTTAGAAGAAAGGAAATTACCAAACCAGAGAAATTGACAAGAAAGAGAATCAAAATCCTTGATAAAATTAGACGGGGGAACCTACATGAAGAATCTATACATAGGAAGATCTTGCACCACTAACTTTAGGAGAGTCACCCTACTTGCCAAAGATAGCCACCTCAAAGTCCAATGACTAACCTTATTACAAAACTTATCTAGAATCTCCTTCCAAAAAAAAATTCATTGAGAGCCCATGCCAAGGGGAAACCTAAGATAAATCAAAGGAAGAGAACCAATATGAAATCTAAGATACAAGCAATTATGCTTTGAATAAGGCGAGGAGTGTTAAAAAAAAAATAGAAGACTTGATCTCATTAATTCTTTGCCCAGAGGCTGCCATATAAATGTCTAACACTTTTCTAAAATTAATTGTTTCATCAATTCTAGCCATACCCAACAAAGCAATATCATCAAAAAATTGGAGATGAGAAGACGAAGGCAAACTATTGCACCAGCTCCAACCTTGAATAAGTCCCAATCCAACCTGAGACATAATAAACCTACCAATCCACTCAACCATGATGATAAACAAAAGGGGATAAGGGATTTTCTTGTCATAAACCCCTTGAATAACTAAACAACTCATATGGCTCTCCATTCACTAGAACAAAGAATGATGTGTAAGTAACACAACTCATGGCCCAATCAACCCAATCTTCACAAAATCCAAAAGTAAGGAGAATTTTTTGAAGGAAAGACCATTTGACTCTATCACAACCCTTAGCCATATCAATTTGATGAACATGGCCTTTTCTGTAGAATTAGCCATAAAATGAGTAACCTAAACAGATATTGCAATCCCATCCATTATCTGTCTACCAGAAACAAAACCACCTTTCTCCTCTAAAATCAAAATCCTCAAGCACGGCTTAAGTATTTTAGCAATCAGCTTTGTGATAATCTTGTAAACCACATTACACAAAGCAATGGGATGAAACTGGTCTAGACTACTTGCACCAACTTTCTTGGGAATAAGAGTCATAAAGGTAGAATTCATGGCTCTCAACATCTACTTGTTTCTCTAAGATTCTTGAACCACCTTTAAAAGATCCAACTTAATAATCTCCCAAAATTCCTAAAAACAATCAATAGGGAAACCATCTAGACCAGGGGCCTTACCCTTCTTAATTTGAAAAATAACATCCTCCACTTCCTCCAGATAGATGGGTTGAAGAAGGGTCTCATTCATCTTAGTTGAAACCAAACAAGGAATGCAATCCAAAATAGTAACAACCTCTTCATCAATGTTTGGGGAGTCCTTGGTGGATAGAGAGGAGAAGTAATGAGTAGCCTCATAAGAGATCTCTCCAAAAGAAGAGAGTTGAACACCCACCAAAGAAACAAGAGAGGAAATGAAATTACCATTTCTCCTAGTTTTAACTGAATTATGAAAGAAATTAGTATTCCTATCTCATTTCTGAATCCAATCAACATGCAATTTTTACTTCCAAAAAATCTCTTCTCTGAGCTCCCATTCAGATTTTAACTCCCTAACAACATGAGCTTCTTTCCTACTTAGCTCCGAAGAAAGACCCTAGTCCCAAATCAACTGAGTGATAGTTCATCTAACTCGTCTTGAGCCACTCTCTTATTAATATTCAAATTTCCAAACTGATGCTTTTTACACTTCCTGAGCTTATACATCACATACTGCAATCTTTTAGTAAAGGAATTCATAGTTCTACCATGAGCAGGTCTCCCTTCAAACCACCAACGAGTCATTAGGTCTTGGAGTGATGGATCAAACAACCACATGAGTTGAAATCTAAAAGATGGATTCTTTGAGGCTCTATAAGAAATAACTGAGAATTTAATTGGTCAATGATTCGAACCTTTCGAGTCCAAAATATTTGAATTGGTAGTCCATCTGTCTAGCAACTAGTAGCAAGAAACCATAAACCTATAAAGCTCCTTAGAAATAGCATCCGCTCGACATATCCTATTTTTCCAAGTGAAAATGCCATTACTCGACTTCACATCAATAATATTCAGGTTATGTGCAGGATCATGGTGGGCCAAAACAAGCCCTTAAGTGGCAATGAAATTTCAGAAAATTAGAGTTATGCAACTTGACATGAAAATTTGAATAAGTTATGAACAATATTTTAAAAATATGTAAGAAGAGAATCTGTATAAAATTGAATGTAGTTTCTAAGCTACTAGTTTTTTTTTTTTAAATTATAAACTTTATTTGACGAAAATTTGAAATTTCAATGCAGTAGTACTAAAATTTCAGGAAAGAGATAAGAAGTAAGTGTATGTCTGAGCACCCTAACCACAATCAAATCATAATATTTTTTTATAAGATTTTTAACATAAGTAGTAGACTCATGTTCAGATGTGACACATATTTTTTTGTAATTTTTTTTTAAGTAAATAATTATATATGAATTTCTTAAAACTTTTTAAAAATTAAAACACTTGTACGTCTAACCACCTTAACTTGGTCTAAACTTTATGAAATTCAATTTTTTTTAATCCTATAGTAGACGAATCATAAAATGTGATGCATTTTTCATGTAATGCTCCTCCCTAAATCGTCCTTATGAGTGATAAACACTTTTAGGTTTGTGCGTGTTCTGATATCTCTATCTCATTCTTATACTGATAATCTCTTTGACATTAGTTGATTCATTATGATTTATGTGGATGAAATTATCTCTCAAAATAATATGATTATCAGACTTATGTGTAGTGATCTAGATGCACTCATTATTCATGTATCGATTATATTGATTATGAGGATATGAAGATATATTATTATCGCTAACCCCACTTCATGACTATAATGGATGAGATGATGCTTTGTTGATTGCAACTCTCTTACTATTGTATACATGATAGAGATGATGTCATACCACTCATTACAAGAATGATATGATATTATGATTATCTCTCACTTGCCTGATCATTTATGATATATATTATGGTATATGTTGCCTCGTGGTTATTGGTGGTTGCGAGATTTATAGGTACTAGACATCAACTCAATCTGGCCTCACAGGTCCAAGAATGTCTTAATCCCAATGGCAAGTTGATTAGAGATGGCACGAGTTCCCTCTACACACTATAGGCTTAAGTTGATACCCTTGTTAGTTAGTGTCTTGGCTTGAGTCATCGGTTTGGGTGATGTGGTATGTTGTTCAACCCTATGTCAGGTTGCCTTGTGAGTTTGTGATTATTTATTAAATAATAATTAATCATTTATATGTTGGCATTTCTTATGTTTATGTTGTGATTGTCATTGATGGACACACACTTGCATAAAGATCCTCTTTATACGTATGAGTTAGAGCACAACCGGTATTTGTTTCAACCTTTATGTTGCAAGTGTGTTGTATTATAGTCATTAGACTATTAATGTTTTGCAGAATGTGCTTACTGATCTAAAGCGGCATGTTGACCTCAAGTGGTACGACAGATTAAAGCAGCATAACACATTTTTACCAGTCTTCATTTTTGTCAAACCAGCAACCGGTATTTTGCATGAACTGGTAATACTCTATGATGAGTTACCAACTGGAATTTTGTGATGAGTTATCAATCAACTGATTGTTTGATGGTGTCGACACACTAGCAGTGCTTCTTGTGTCATGTTACTGAGTATGTCTAGATTCATTGAACCTAAGAAATTGAAATGTAATCCTATTGGACCGACATGAAATCGGATTCCTTTAAGAGGACATCATGTCTAGGGTTTTAGGTTGTTGCTGAAAGGGTTTATGTTGTCACTAGGGTTTAAGGTGGTTGAGGAGTTGAAAAGAATATGAATGTGTAGAAGACTGAAGTAATGCAGGAGTACATTAAGAATGAGCTATCAAGGATCTAACTGAGCAGTTTGTGCTATTAGATAGATCAAACACTTGTTGATTACTCACATCTTTGACAAGTTTGTAGCCCTTAACCAAGTAGGCCCAAAAGCCTTTTGTAAAATCCTCTAACAAGGTGGTTCACCTCTGTGAACCTAAAATCCTCTAGCAAGGTAGTCCTTGATCGGACTTATCTCCTAATAGAGATTGAGATTCCTAGCAGGATCTGTTTTGGAGAAGAACATTGTAAGACCTTAACCAGTCTAACCTTAACCGGTCTGGTTTCTATTCTACAGATAGTGACTTGTGAGTTCCATCTCACCATGGTTTTTCCCATTTGGGTTTCCACATCAAATATCTTATGTTATGGTTGTATTGCTTTTGTGGGTGAATGCGTTATTTGCATTTTGGTTTGCATGTGTGATAACTGGTCTGTCTGTTAAACTATTTTACCGGTTTATCTTTAGACTATTTAAGTGTTTAAGTGCAAGATTTTTTGGTATACTAATTCACCCCCCCTCTTAGTATTCATCAATTGGTATTAGAGCCTACCTTTCTATAATTTTAACCAGTTGGAAAGAGATATGGGGGAATACACATTGAGGGAACATACTCAACGACTCACTCAGTCTGAGCAAGCCTATGATGATCTTATGGTAAAATACAAGGCATCTCAAGCAAAAAGGAGAGAACATGCAGAAAAGTTGATGGAGCTATCTGAAAATAGTTCTGCAGATGAAGTAGACATGGAAGCCCTGTAGAAGTAAATAAGTTGAATGAATCAAACTCCAACCTCAAAAAGGAGTTGCAAGGACTGACTATCCGGATGTGTCAAGAGCTTGAGAACTAGAGAAAAACTGAAGACCTAGTGAAAGAAAGAGATTGTGAGATCTCCAAGTTGAAACAAGAGATGAGTGCCCTAAATGCTCAACTCCATGCAAGCAAGGTGAAAAAAGGAAGACATGCAAGGAGAACTGAACACTGCCATCTCTGAGAATGAAAATTTGTTGGAAACAAATGCTACTATTTCCAAAGAACTCTCTGAGTCAAAGGAAATACTTGCTAAGTTCAACAAAAGTACTATCAAGCTAGAGAAAAAGCTTGATACGGCTAGACCAGTAAAGAATACCAATGGACTTGGCTTCTCTGGACATGAGGAAGGAGAATCCTCAGGAACAAATGTTGAAGCATCAAAGAAGCAACTGACATTCAAAGGTAAAGGTAAGCAAACATTCAAACCTATTTTGCTTTAACTGTCTTAAAGAAGGACACACTGCCAATGTATGTAGGAGCAAAGCCTACAATAATTTTCCTTACTTTATTAACAATGTACCTAGATCCAATAAGTTTAATGGTCATTGTTATGCATGCAACAAGTATGGGCATAGAGCATTTGAATGCAGGTCTATCATGAATGACACTAGAAGATATCCTCAGAGGACCCAAGGAGTTGGTCCTAAACCTTTTGTGAACCAGAATCACAACCGGTTTAATGTCTTCAATCATCAGCCAAGAAGCAGTGACTATCAAGCGGCAATCGGTATGTAGAGGCAACTCCTATTGAACCTTAAATCAATCAAACAAGATAATGCACTGAGGTTCAAGTTTGGACAACTATTGGTTGGGTTGTTCTTTTACTTTCAAGGATACTTCCCAGGAGTAGGAGACGTTCAGTGGTCTGGTGACCAACCGGTAACCAAGCAAATCAAGGAAAGCATTGAAGCACTTGGAATCGGTTACCCTGATATTCTGAACAAGTATTTTGATGAGTTCAAAAGGAAGATGAGCCAAAGAGTGAGGATATCAGGAGACATCGTCACGAAATATGAAGATGATATTTGCTTCAGCATCCAAGTAGACAAATGTATAATGGAGGCTATTGAGCCTAGAATGGAAGAAGTGGAGCCAATGGGTTATGAGGTGATGTATGACATACTGGAAGGGTATGCCTCTACCTTTATTGCCTCACCGCTTGATCCTAAGGCAAAGAGAACCGACACCTACCTGGAGAGGATAGCACCAGCTGAGGAACCACTAGCAGTGAAAGAAAAAGGATTGGCAGTGAAGAAGGCAAAAGCAGTGCCTACAGCATCAGCATCGGTTACTACTGCAACTCCAAAAGTGACCAAGTGGTCACCAGCTAAGAAGAAACTAGAAGCTGCACTGGCTAAAGTGTTCCAGATAAAGAGGAAGACGAGAAGCAACTCTTTGGACTCAGAAGAAACTGTGTCTAAGGAGCAGCCCAAAAAGGCAAGACAGATAAGAAAGAAGACACAGAGTAAACTGGCATCTTCAGCACGGGTAAATATAGATATCTCCTCCTATAAACCTTTGACACATTGTCAAAGAACAATAAATAATATTAGGAGAAAAGTGTTAAATGATTTACTTGAGTGTTTCGATGACTTCAATGAGGATGAAAAGGAAGCGGTTGAGAAGGAAATAATTCAATATCTGTGTAGTAATGGCCGGTCACCCTCAGAGATTAAGTCTTAGACACCGGATTCTTTATATATGTCATTAGATAATAGATGGCACATTGCCATAGAGAAAGAACAGGAAAGTAGAGAGAAGGTTTTTGCACAATACCTTCTTGACTTGTCAAATTCTGAATTATATGATATTATTGATCTAAATAAAGGACTCTTCTTCACTAGAAAAAGAAGACTCTAGCTGTTAGAAAGTAGAGTTGCTAATGTCGAAAAGGACACCCATTTGTTTATACAAATTGTTGTCCAGACTCACAAAGCACATTTGGCCAGCTGGCAAGCAGAAGAAGAACTAATTATATCCAAATCGGATGAAGCATTTGATGATGAAGGAAATCTGGTTGTAGAACTGATCGACACTATTGATGTCAATGCTCTGGATGTAGAAGATGTCACTTAGGACATACCTTCTGAGGGAACAAGATAGGAGCATCAAGCTGAACAGGGCAATGAGCAAGCCAAGGACAAATAGGAAGTGGCTAGCGAAGGCAGAGAAGAAGAAGAGGGATGAAGATAAGGAAAAGCGGAAGAAAGAAGAAAAGAAGAAGAAGGAAGAGGAAGAGAAAGAAGAGGAGAAGAGGAAGGAAGAAAAGAGGAAGAAGAAGGAAGAGGAAGACAAGGAACAGGAAAAGAAGAAGGAAGCAGAGATAAAGAAGGAGGAAGAAGATAGAGAAGCGGAGAAAAAGAAAGCGGAAAATGACAAGATAGGAGAAACGGAGAAGAACACACAGATGGAGACTTCGAAGGCAACTGGGAGTAAGCCAAACCGACTGATATCACCAATCCTATCGATCTCCAGTCTGCAAGTGAATCAGAGCTAATGTAGAGCATCAAGGTAGCTCAAGAGCGCCTTGAAAACATTTGACGGAAGGAGCAGGATGTAATCCAAGCTGTTGTGGATACGCTTACCAGTTTGATACCTGGTACAAATCTTCCAAACACCAATTTTTCATTAGCTAGACTAAAGCTCCTATGCACAATAGTAGATGATCAAGTGCAGAGTCTTGAAGAGGCAGCAGAGGCTAATGTCAAGAAGGAGCATCAAAAGGCTCTTAATATAGCTCTGGTGAAAAAGTTGAATGAGCTCTGGTCTGAACTGAAGAAAGAACAAAAGGATATAAGGGATGTTCTAAATGAGGGGAATATGCTACTCAGCAAAATTTGTCAACCCCATCTATTCTATGATGATGTGCTAGCTCAAAAGCAAAAACTTGAATAGGACTTGTAGTCCTACTTGAGCACATTCAAGCTACCGTATGATTCCTTCACAACTTATGGGCAAACCATTCACCGGTTTCATATCCAGTTAGCCAAAATGGAGCAAGAAATTAACACACGGTCTAGAGATTTGCAAGAACTTCAACTGGTTTTACTTCCACGTCTACAAATTCTTCAGAAGTGTTATCTGAACCTGGATGCCTTGACAGTTACATAGGAGATGAGCACAGTTGATGCCATGGAAGAATGGGTCTCCCAGATGCAAACAGAGAAAGAAGTGGCCACCTCCCTACTTGAGTCCTGGTCTCTATCAATGAAGCAATTCTTGCAGGACTATAAATCTATTTTTCACAAGTACTACTCCTTATTGTCATAAAATTTTATTGTTTTAATATCAAATGGAAATAGGGTTGTTCAGCGGTACTTTGTCATTGTTGGCAAAGGGGGAGAAGTACTCTATTTTGGAGAAGTATAGGGGAGAAGTATCTGGTTTTAAAATTTTGCTATATGCTTTGATATATGCTCTAATATATCAATGTTTATGCTCTGTATGCAAAATTGCTATTCATTGCATTGTTAAAGGGATAGTGTATATGCTTAGGGGGAGCAATTTTGCTAATGGCATGATTTTGTTGTAAAACACTTAGAAGTCAAAATTTTATTTCCTAAGTGTTGCCATCAATGCCAAAGGGGGAGATTGTTGGCATTTTTTATGTTTATGTTGTGATTGTCATTGATGGACACACACTTGCATTAAGATCCTCTTTATATGTATGAGTTAGAGCACAACCAGTATTTGTTTTAACCAGTATGTTGTAAGTATGTTGCATTATAGTCATTAGACTATTAATGTTTTGTAGAATGTGTTTACCAATCTAAAGCGGCATGTTGACCTCAAGCGGTACAAGGGATTAAAGCGGCATAACACATTTTTACCAGTCTTCATTTTTGTCAAACCGGCAACCAGTATTTTGCATGAACCAGTAATACTCTGTGATGACTTACCAACCAGCATTTTGTGATGAGCTATCAATCCACTGATTGTTTGATGGTGCCGATACACTGGCGATGCTTCTTGTGTCGTGTTACTGAGTATGTCTAGATTCATTGAACCTAGGAAATTGAAATGTAATCCTATTGGACCAACATGAAATCAGATTCCTTTAAAAGGACATTATGTCTAGGGTTTTAGGTTGTTGCTGAAAGGGTTTATGTTGTGACGAGGGTTTAAGGTGATTGAGGAGTTGAAAAGAATATGAATGTGTAGAAGACTAAAGTAATGTAGGAGTGCATTAAGAATGAGCTATCAAGGATCTAACTGAGCAGTCTGTGCTATTAGATAGATCAAACACTTGTTGATTACTCACATCTTTGACAAGTCTATAGCCCTTAACCGGGTAGGCCCAAAAGCCTTTTGTAAAATCCTCTAACAAGGTGGTTCACCTCTGTGAATCTAAAATCCTCTAGCAAGGTAGTCCTTGATCGGACTTATCTCCTAATAGAGATTGAGATTCCTAACAGGATCTGTTCTGGTGAAGAACATTGTAAGACCTTAACCGGTCTGGTTTCTATTCTGCAGATAGTGACTTGTGAGTTCCATCTCATTGTGGTTTTTCCCATTTGGGTCTCCACGTCAAATATCTTGTGTTCTAGTTGTATTGCTTTTGTGGGTGAATGCGTTATTTGCATTTTGGTTTGCATGTGTGATAACCAATCTGTCTGTTAAACTGTTTTACTAGTTTATCTTTAGACTGTTTAAGTGTTTAAGTGCAAGATTTTTTGGTATACTAATTCACCCCCCCTCTTAGTATTCATCATTATATAGTTTATTTAGTATTAAATTAAATTAATAGATGTCATTAATATTTAGATATTATTGTGAAATTTAATTATCTAGGGTGATTATTTATTAATGTTATTTTATGGATCATAATATCTAGCATATATAATTATGCATGAAAGACTATTCAGTTATTATATTTTATATGTATGTGGGAGATATTAATGGTATTAAGTTTAAATTATAATATTTCAGAACTTATAATTATGTATGAATTTAATTATTTATTTATTGGTTATTTGGAGTTGTGGAAATTAATTAATTAAATTATTACATATAGCTCATTGGTGTAAATTATTAAACTAGCACTTGCTCCTCAACAAGGTGCAATGGTTATGCTGATAATAAGATATATTGGATGCCAAACAAAATTTGGAAGAAATGAACATTGCATTTGTTTGGAGTAATTATTTAGTGCAAAATTTTGAACTCCAATATATCATGTCAAGAGATGATATTGTCGGCTTTGGCTAAGGACTGATATTATTAGTCGATGAACATATCTTGTTGGACAACATACTTAAAATTGAAATGGATGCATGGAAATATTGGTGTAATATGAATACAAAAGACAACACAAATGAATTAATCAAGCTACAACCACTTTTTTGGCCATATTATTACACAAAGGTCTGTAAGTTCTGATACTAAATGAAAAGTATAGATGCCAATAGCTAACAAGATGAGAGGGGGAGGGGTGAATCATACAAACTTAATCTTCCATAAAATCAACAGATTCAACCTCGGTAAATTATACTTCAGCAATATAACCAAAAATTGCTAAACATGCAAACTCATAAACACATAATCATCATAACACATATAACACCAGATTTAACGTGGAAACCCAAATAGGTAAAAACTGCTATAGGATTTCAGACCCACTAAGAAATATACTCTTCTAGAGTATGCTCGGTTAAAAGCAAATCCTATTAAAGATTACAAACACATTGCTAGATGTGACCCGGTTAAGGGATTTCCCTCAGATTTGTTAGGATCTTCACTTTGTTAGAAGTGACCTTGTCAAAGGATTTCAAACACTCATTTAGAATGTTACCTTGCTAGAGGGTTTACAAATAACACTGTTAAGTCCACTCAGTTAAGAAAATTTCTGTGACTTACAAAATAACAGTAATAAAAATATATTTGCAACTTCACATCTAAAATGCTAAAGCAGATTCTTATAGGACTTATCTTGTCCCTCTGCTAGGCTCTCTACTCTGTTATTCAAATAGGTCTTCAAGCTTCTGTGCTCAATAATCACTATGTAGCATCCCTGTGCTTACACTTGTCCACATACATTGTTTATCAATAATTCCTTATTTATAAACAAGTGCTAACCACTTAATCTCCTTGATCACATTTCCCATGATCAATCTTAGCCATCAGATCTTCAAACTTGACTGGGTTCAATGTATCCTTCAATCTGAAAATGTTTTACCTTGCCTAGGGACTTGCATTCCTTTCTTGGAACTTGCACAAGGTTATTGCGGTTCAATCTACATTGTAGATCTTCCTGCCGACTTTCCTTTGCCATGGATCCTTAACAAACTTCATGCATGGCATACCAATCATTTATATATCTCCAGCTAATCATTTTCCTTTATTAAATAATTCTTTTATTCATCCAATGCGATCTGTCATAACTTGGTTGCAACTCGGTAAATACTAAACTTTACTCGGTAGACATTCCACCTTCATTAACCAATATCGATAACCTTAGGGTTTACCGACTAGGTTCCTTAGAGTTTACAGACTAGGTTCTTTACTCGGTGACATAGTATAGTATTAACCTTACAATCAACAACATATGTAGGATATCAAAACAATCTAAACATCATGATCTCATCATTGTCTAACTCGGTAATAGTTTCCCATTGAATGTCTTATTTCTCCTCTTTCTTATCACATTCTTTCTGTGTCTTTTACCGACATCTTAATTCTCTTCAAATCAATCTTCTTAAGATATGGCAACATGATACTGAATCAAAAAATCAATTTTTTGACATCAATGACAAAATAATGTTATAAAGATAGTTATCATCCTTCTTCAGTTATATCAAATCTTCAACAAACTTCTCAATATCCTGAATGAAATGCTAACAATCTCCAACTTTGGCATTGATGGCAAAACCAACTTTTAAATGGTAATACCAATAAGATATTCAAATTTATTCGGATTCAGATTGCTGTTAGACTTCTCCTATTATCCTTGAGCTGTTAAAATCTTTTGAAGTCTTCTCCCTTTTTCATTAGGCTTCTGAGTTGTTGTCTTGCATTTAGTCTTCTACATTTTGTAGTAATCCTCTCCCCCTTTCATTAGTCTTCTATTATTTTCATCGTTCAGGGCTTTACCATTCCGTCAACCATTTAGTCTTCTCCCACTTTGACAACAATGCCAAAAAGTAAAAGAATTAAATCATGAACTCTTCCCCTGTGAAGTGATTTGCCTTGCTATGTAACATCTCAGTCTCGGTCAGAGCAACTTGTCTCATTCACTATTTCCTACACACCTTTAGAAAACCTTCTAAAGTGCGTAAATCAGCATTAATCCACACATAATACTCTGTAGATTCATCGAATTGATGCTTTCACTGAACTCTTTCAATGAGTAGAAGAGAGGAGTAGGACCCCTAACTTGCTTCTGAGATACTCGAAAGTGTCCCTTGGCAATGGCTTTGTGAAGATGTCTACTAATTGCTCCTTTGAACTAATATATTCCAACACAACTTTCTTCTCTTGAACTTCTTCTCTGAGATAATGATACTTTATAGATATATGCTTTGTCTTAGAGTGCATTACTGGATTCTTTGAAATGTTAATGGCACTAGTATTATCACAGAATATAGTTACTGGCTCAGTAACTTTCTCATTTATACCTTCTAACAATTGTTTGATCCATGCTATATTGGTACAATTCAATGCTACAACAACATATTTAGCTTCTGCTATTGACTATCAGATACATCCTTGTTTCTTGCTAGGCCAACTCACTAGTCTTTCTCCTAAAAAAGAAAGCTCCACCACTTGTGCTTTTCTTGTCATCTATGTTGCCTGCCCAATCAGCATCAGTATAAACTTTTAAATCAGAATCATTCCTCTTTTTATATACTAAACCATAATCTTCAGTGCCTCTCAGGTATCTAAAAATTCTCTTGATTGCTGTCATATGGGTTTCCTTGGGATCTGCAGAAAATCTTGCAACAATACCTATTGCATGTGCTATATCTGGTCTACTATGCACAACATATTGCAACTTCCCAATCATAGATCGGTAAAGTGTCTCATCAACATATGTAGATTCATCATTCTTTGATAGTTTATAGTTAGTAGTCATAGGAGTACTTATTGGTTTAGAATCCTCCATTCCAAATTTCTTCAAGATTTCCTTTATGTACTTGGATTGAGTAATGAAAATCTCATCTTTCATTTGCAGTATCTATAAACCTATAAAATACTTTATCTCACCGATTAGTGACATCTCAAATTCTTTGCACATTTCATTACCAAAGTTCTTGCATAAGGAGTCATTACCACAAAAAATAATATCATCAACAAATATGGCTGAGATAAGTATTCCATTTATCTCATCATTCTTCATGTACATATTGTTGTTTTCACTTGTCCTTATAAAACTAATCTTGCTTAAGAAAGAGTGCAGTCTCTCATACCATGCTCTAGGTGCTTGTTTCAGACCATATAAATCTTTGTTTAGTTTACATACTTGATCTTTATTCTTGTCTTCAACAAATCCTTCAGGTTGTTCAATGTAAACTTCTTCTTCTAGTATACCATTCAAAAATGCAGATTTAACATCCATTTGATATACCTTGAATTTTTTGAAAGAAACATATGCCAACAATGTTCTTACTCCCTCAAGTCTAACCACAGGTGCAAAGGTCTCACCATAATCTATTCCTTCTTCTTCAGCATAACCTTTGCAAACTAGTCTTGCTTTGTTGCAAATGACCTCACCTTTTTCATTTTCACATTTGCACTTTCCACTATTTTGTTAGATGATTTGATCAGACATTTAAATGCTTTACTTCTAGAAGAATAACCAAGAAATGTTCCTTCCTCACTTTTCTGATCAAACTTTCCATTTCTGTCATATTTGTGAATATAGCATTTACTTCCAAAGATTTAAAATAACTTACATTAGGTTTCTTGTCATACCAGATTTCATATGGTGTCTTCATAGTTCCTTTCTTCAGATGAACTCGATTCAGGGTGTAAACTGCAGTGTTGATTGCTTCTCTCCAAAATGTTTGAGGTACCCTTTTTTCTATCATCAGGGTTCTGGCACAATCTACAATTGATCTGTATCTTCTCTCAGCTATCCCATTTTGCTGTGGTGTTCTCAGTGCAGATACTTGCCTTTTTATTCCATGATCATTGCAGAATAAGTTAAATTCATCAGAAGTGAACTCTCCTCCTCTATCAAATCTAAGACATTTCAGCTGTCTTCCTGTTTCATTTTCAACTCTCGCCTTGTACCATTTAAACATTTGAAAAGCTTCTGATTTTTCTTTTAAAAACAAGGCTGACATCATCCTTGAGTAATCATCCATAAATAATATGAAATATTTATCACCATAATAACTTTGAACTTTCATGGGACCACAAAGATCAGTGTGTACTAGATCTAAAATTTCTTTAGAAGTGTAGGACTTACTTGTAAAGCTTGATCTTGTCATCTTACCCATCTGGCATCCTCGACACATAGCATTCTCAAGTTTTTCTAGACTCGGTAGACCTCTTACTCGGTACTTCTTACTTATTTTGATCAGATTATCAAAATTTACATGACAAAACCTTTTATGCCATAACCAAGTATCATCTATCTTTGCATAAAGACACTTGTTCTGAGTTGAGTCAAGATGAAATGTATTACCTTTTGTTTGTGTCCCAGTAGCAGCTAACTTTCCATGCTTGTCATGAACTTTGACAATTCCTTTCTGAAATTCTATTCGGTATCCTGTATTGTTTAGCCATGCTACACTCAACAAATTGTATTTCAATCCTTCAACCCAGTATACATCATCACATTTAGCATTGTCAAGAAGTGTTATAGATTGTTTACCTTTCACCGGACAAGGTGCATCATTACCAAATCTTACATAGCCTCCATCATAGTCTTCTAATTTAACAAACTTGTGTTTATCACCTATCATGTGATGTGAGCATCCATTGTCTATGATCCAAGAATCATTATTATTTATGTGAGATATTAGGGCTTTTTCTTCATACCTTTCTTCATCAGATCCATCTTTAATAGCCACATAAACAACTTCCTTTGTATCAGTTTCATCAGGTTTATCATCGCTGGATTCCTCATCAGCTACTAGACATGTCTTTCTATCTCTCCTTCTAAAGTCTCAGTGTCCTCTGTATTGGTTGTCTTTCTGCCTATTATCTCGGTATTATCTCTTTTCACTAGATTCTTTGTCAGGGCAGTTAGAAGCCATATTTCCTATTTTATCACAATTGAAACATTTTAAAGGTATCTTTCCTTTATAATTACCTTTTCCTCTCGGTAACCTTCTGGTTAATAATGCTTCAAACTCTTCTTGCTTCTTGATTTTCTCTTACAGTTTGTGTACTTCTTCCATGTTCTTACAAAATCTTTCACTTTCTCCATTATGATTCCCTTTAGAGTACTTATACATTCTATCATTGTAATCATCAGATTCACCAATATGAAAAGAGCTGAATGCAGATTCTACTTTATTTACCGAAGACCCACTGTTATCAAAATTACTTAACTCAAATGCATGTAGCTTACCAATAGTAGCATCCAAAGAAACTCGCATGTTAGGTATAGACCTCAATTCATTGATTGTAGAGACTCGAATAGCATAAGCAGGTAGAAGGGTTCTCAACAACTTACTTGTTACATCCTTTTCTTCAATAGTTCCTCCTGCTCCTTTAATTTGATTGACAATATCCTTTAGCCTTGTACTGTATTAGGTTATGTTCTCACCTTCATTCATTCTCATGGATTCAAGTTGTCCTCTTAGACCATCTACTTTTTCTCTTTGAACATGTTCATCACCACCATACACAAATATAAGCTTGGTCCACATTGCTTTTGTATCATTACAGCCTTCTAGATCATTAAACTTTGAGTCGGTCAATGCTGATGTTATTTCAATCATAGCTTGAATATGTTCTTGCTTTGCCTTTATCTCTTCCAAGGTCATAGGGTTGGTGCTTGGTGCAATGTAATCATTCTCGAGATAATATGTTGCATATTCTCCAATTCCTGATAAATGCAACTTCATCCTTTTCTGCCATGTGGATAAACTTGACTTGTTCAACTTTGGTGCATCCCTTTTATACATCTTCGGATATTTGCCTCAAGTACCTTTAGACTTTTTCTTTTGGAGTCCAAAGCTCTAATACCAACTGTAAGTTCTGGTACTAAATGTAAAGTACAGATGCCAATAGCTAACAAGATGAGAGGGTGGGGGTGAATCATACAAACTTAATCTTCCATTAAATCAACAGATTCAACCTCAGTAACTTATACTTCAGCAATATAACCAAAAACTGCTAAACATGTGAACTCATAAACACATAATCATCATAACACATATAAAACCAGATTTAACGTGGAAACCCAAATAGGGAAAAACCACTCTAGGATTTCGGACCTACTAAAAAATATACTCTTGTAGAGTATGCTCGGTTAAAAGTAAATCCTGTTAAAGATTAAAAACACATTGCTAGATGTGACCCAGTTAAGGGATTTCCCTCAGATCTGTTAGGATCTTCACTTTGTTAGAAGTGACCTTGTCAAAGAATTTCAAACACTCATTTAGAATATTACCTTGCTAGAGGGTTTACAAATAAGACTGTTAAGTCAACTCGGTTAAGAGATTTTCTGTGACTTACAAAATAACAGTAATAAAAATATATCTGCAACTTCACATCTAAAATGCTAAAGCAGATTCTTATTTGCTCAAAACAATCTTGTCATAGGACTTATCTTGTCCCTCGGCTAGGCTGTCTACTCTATTATTCAAACAGGTCTTCAGGCTTTTGTGCTCAGTAATCACTATGTAGCATCTTTGTGCTTACACTTGCCCGCATACATTGTTTATCAATGATTCCTTATTTATAAACGATTGCTAACCACTTAGTCTCCTTGATCACATTTCCCATGATCAATCTTAGCCATCAGATCTTCAAAGTTGACCTGGTTCAATGTATCCTTCAATCTGAAAATGTTTTACCTTTTCTAGGGACTTGCATTCCTTTCTTGGAACTTGCACAAGGTTATTGCGGTTCAATCTGCGTTGTAGATCTTCTTGCCGATTTTCCTTTGTCATAGATCCTTAACAAACTTCATGCATGGCATACCAATCATTTATACATCTCCAGCTAATCATTGTTCTTCATTAAATAATGCTTTTATTCATCTAATGCGATCTATCATAACTCGGTTACAACTCAGTAAATACTAAACTTTGCTCGGTAGACATTTTGCCTTCATTAACTGATATCGATAACCTTAGGGTTTATCGACTAGGTTCTTTGCTCGGTGACATAGTATAGTATTAACCTTACAATCAACAACATATGTAGGATATCAAAACAATCTAAACATCATGATCTCATCATTGTCTAACTCGGTAATAGTTGCCCATTGAATATCTTATTTCTCCTCTTTCTTATCACATTCTTTTTGTCTCTTTTACCGACATCTTAATTCTCTTCAAATCAATCTTCTTAAGATATGGCAACATCATACTGAATCAGAAAATCAATTTCTTGACATCAATGAAAAAATAATTTTATAAAGATAGTTATCATCCTTCTTCAGTTATATCAAATCTTCAACAACCTTCTCAATATCCTTAATGAAATGCTAACAAGGTCGTCTCTTATTGTACTCATACAACAACATTCTTAGTGACACCAATCACAACAATGTTGATGAACACAAAACATTTGCCCAATAATAGTCTTTTTTTTTCTACAGTCAAGCATTTTTGTGACACCTCGCTTTGAAAAAGGAAAAAACATTTTGAGGGGCAAGGCAATAGATGAACAAGGACAATTTTTCACTTGAAGAGTTTTTCTTGTATTCATTGGGCTCAAAGATTAAAATGCATCATCAATGCAAATGATTCAATGTATACCATTTTCTACAAAGCCCTTGCCTTATTTTATTTTAGATCTTGTACTCATCCAACCAGGGAATTCTATCAATTAGAATTAAACAATTAATTCACATTTTATAGACATGTATTGCTCTAGCTACTAGCTACTTTTAACCTATATTGATATGTTATTTACCTCAGCTTTGTACTTCCATAGAGAGAGTGAGTCAAAAAATATTAGTCTAAAGCATGGAGTAGTCAAGATAATGGTGTATCTCACCTGTGCAATTGCAATATGCAATACACTGTCTCTAATACTATTTGCAATTGAAGAAACTACCATAATTGGAGATCCAATAATAAATTAAAGAATAACTCCACAAATTGTAATAGATGTCTTACATGCTATGGATTTAGGTTGTGAGGCCATGAATAAGCCTGTCATACACAAGATTCTCTAATTTAGTTGCAACAAGTGTTTCATAATATTTTTTTTGTCAGTAATATATAATATTTTATTAATCTAATATATCAAAAAGAGTACATACTACAAAATAACCCCGAACAATATCGACTATAGAACATACCACCCACAGTAACACAATTTGAGAATAGTCCCCCCTTTAACCCTCTACAATCACTCCAAAATGGAAGAGTTCGTATAAACGGTATAGATCATATACAAACAACCTGACCATTATCACTCATACAAAAAATTAAAAATATATATTGCTGTCATTTTTTTAAAAACAACCTTAAGCTAGCACCAACTATACTAAACTAAACAGCTAAGAATTCTCAAGTTCTTCTTTGAACCTGGCTAGTATTTTGATAGCTTCTTCCGTGTGCACTTGCGGTCCCATCTCTCACCCCATCTCCACCCATGCCACTTCGTGCACTGCTCTAAGAGCCTCCTCAAATTGCATTAAATTAGAAAAGGTCTTGAATGCCTCTTAGCCACTTTTCCATAGCTTTGCACCTTGCCTTCAACTCGTCCTCCTATCAACGAAAAAAGGGAAGGAGATTCACAAGTTTTGCCATCCCTTCTGAATTGTCAAATCCATCTCTCGAGATTGCCCTTTTAAATATTAAATCCACACCTCCCAGATATTCCTCTACTATTAACTCATGCAACACCCGCTTCACCTTATCCACTATATTCTCAAATTGCAATCACCATGTAGCAATTAATAAGTAAATTTACACGTTGGTCCTATATATGTGACTTACATACACAATTTTCTCCCCTAGAATGAGTTTAACCACATCCCTTAATCTATCATCCTTGTAAAGAAATAGGCCTTGTACTCACCTATTCGACACCTTGCCCACAAAAGACACTAATTTCTTCTTAGTCTTAAAAGTAAAGCTATCTTCCATCTTCCAACTGCTACAATGTCGTCACCTCTTTAAAATTTCTCTTTGCTATCTGTAAAATGCTCTTGAAGAAGAACGAGCTTGATAAAATGAATGATAGAGCCACCAAATATCATTAAAACAACTAAAATAGTTCACATCATATTCCAATATCGATGTCATCCTCTGCCGTCATAAGCCTATTTCATCAATGCTCTAAAATGAGTACACGGTCCTATCTTTATTCTCCACTCTATCTGCATGATTCAACATTAATTCCACCTCTGCATCGTGGCACTTAACATATCTATTTTCCTTTATTTCATATTTTCAACAATCTCGAGATTTCCAAAAGAGTGTTATTATCTTCCACATCAACAACGGATAAACTACATAAATCTTCCAAATGATGTTCTTGTACATTTCCAAACGATGTGGCCGATTTGGATAACACATCAGCCATATTGTTCACTGCTCTACGTACATGAGTGGCTTTAAAGTCACTAAAATAAATTAAATGAATTCTAATTTTCTAGACACATTTATTTAACAACCAAGATTGTATTTGCCCTTTTATTAATGCATTTGCAATGATTAAAGAATCCCCTTCCAAATGTAATCTTTTGAAGCCTAATTTTAGTCCCCAATCAACTGCCATGTATGTTTCTTGTGCCTCAGCCTTATTATTCGTACATGGCGGTTGATTGGGGACTCCATGCAATGAAAGTCCTTAATTACAATATGCTTACTAATCAACCTATATAGAAGGAATTCGGGAGTGCTGACAACAATGGAAATGCATGGAAAGGAGAAGAGTGGACTCAAATTCAGGAGGATTCTCTTGCAATTATAACAACGTACAATAATAAAAACACACTTAACTCTTTAGATTATATCCAATGTTTTTGATTTTATATTACGAGAAAATCAGGTTTTGAAGGGACCCCTAAACCTTTTACAAAAAAACCATAAAAGATAAAAGCATTAAGAAACTAAATGGGACAGACAGCGAAAAAACCAGCAAAGTACTAGACAAAAGCCAACACAAAAGTCCAACACTACTAGCAACAACCAACAAAAACAGAAAAAAGACAAATTATATTATGTTTTTAAGGGCATTAGCCAATTTCTCGCTAATCCCTTGCATTTCTTTGACATTCTCCTTGAGAATTGGGATTTCCTTTGAAGAAGCCAAGGCAGCCTTTTTCAAGCTCGCCCTGGTTCTTTTAGCCGCACCTCCAGGAGCACTATCCACATTCCCAGCCTTAGTAGCAGCCTCTTCAACATCAAGGTCCATAATAGACTTGGTAGTTATTTGACACTTCTTGAGAATAGACACTAGGTTACAAAATGTAACAATTCTCGACTAACAATTTCTAGTATGTAAGTGTACAACTTTTAAAAATAAGATTCGGCAAAACATTGCAAGACAAAGTCATATATGATGTTGGAAATTTTAAACAAACTTGCCTTCCTTTTAAACTCTGGATTTTAGCGGTACTCAATATCCAAATTTCTCAGGATAGATATCTATTTAATGGATTTTAAAAGAGACAAGCACAACACACATTCAATCTAAAATTTTTTTCCTGTGTGCTACCTAAAGACCACTCTAGATGCTTGTCAACTCACTATGAAATTCCAGAGATCACATGCACAATGTCTGAAAATTTTATGTTGTTGGATCTATCTTAATCTTTGTACTGGGATCGGCACTTCAAACTTGAACTTTTTATTGATCTACATATCGATCTGTTTCTAGAGAATGCATGGGTGAAACTTAATTAATAGGTAATCCACAATCAAATCTTCTTCCTTGGAAATGGAACTATATCTTGGTCGAGTGGGGAGAATTTACTGTGACAAGGGGTGGGTGGAAGAAAAAAAGGCTGGTTTCAGAAAATTGTGATCTACAATATCACCTCTTGACTATTAGTTTTGACATGATCAGGAATTAAGATATGAATGTTACTTTTACTGAACATAATAAGTTCATAACAAAAGTTAGATGAAAAGCTTAGAAAAGGTTTATTTAGTGTTAATTTATTGTAATAGTTGCTTGGACAGGCACACCAAAAGCTTCAAAATAATGTAAGGACCATCTAAACACCAAACAAGAGTGCATAACTTGGATGTTAAAGCTACAGGCACTTGCTGTTTGAAGAAAGTACATGAAAGTTGTATGCATAAATAAGTCTCAACTTTTGTATCATTCTACAAAAGAAAAGAAATATATCTTAGAAGATGATTGAGCATGGGAGAATTCACCATCCATTTGAAAATTTTACCAGGTTTAACTTTCATGCATTGATTGTCAGTGTAGTTGTTTCACTCTACTCACCCATAAATAATTGTAAAATTTCGTATAATCTTCTTATGTCAAATATGCATACATTATACTCTGCAAAATTACCAAATCCTGTCATCATTACATCTCCTTTAGAAATTTCCTCAAGACTTGGTAATAACACAATGCTCTATGATATAAAGTGCCTTGTCTTGTGCAGATCTTGAAGATATAAATCTGAATCTGAAGACATAAAGTGCCTTGTCTTGTGCAGATCTTGAAGATATAAATCTCTAGCACATTTTTTATGTCATTACTCTGTTCTTCAAAACTGGAAACAAAGGTGTAGCGTTTTGAACTAACAAATTGGCAATTTATCATATAACTGACTGCTTAAGTTGAATTTATGTACAATGAAGACAAGCAATGATTTTTTTTTCCAAAATTGCTCCCAGCCATCTAATTACAATATTAGCTTTATATAAAAAACATATTTATACCAGATCGTTGTTGATAAAATTATAAATAACTTCATAAGGCTGTATCATCTGTCTACCTTTCATTAGTTCATCCAGGAAAGTATTGCATAACATTTAAAATATATTTATTAACCAGGAAAATTAGTCTTATGTAAATAAATCATCCATTTGTAGGTATCTTCCAATTAGAGAATGACAAGAGCTTCATGGTTGCTTGAAATTTAGATCTCAATATTATTCTTTCAATTAAATAAAAATCATATTTGTGAAAGATGCATATAATCAAAAACTCAATTAATGGAAACTCATCTTGGTATTCTTGAGAAAATCATATACATATTTTAAAGAAAAGGCAATTACAGTGATCAGACTAAAAACAGAGTAAAAAAAAGACACTGATACTCTCTAGGCTTCTGAATAAACAAAACTACAAAACTAAATGAGCAATATCCAAACTCCAGGCCAACATTTCCAGGAGAAGTTCACCTTACGAATTATAAAATTTATTCTAGAGATCTCTCACATGGTCCCTAAGAGTGATCCCAAGAGTTGGTGGCTCCAGATATAGCATGAGCAGCTAAGGGAGTGGTGATATTTGAAGACTCCTTTCTAGAAACAAATGCGTAAAAGTTTTGGGTAATGGGTAAAACAAAAGATGCTTTCCTTGAGATGTTCTATTCATAGGATAACGTGACGAACAAAACCCCAATCTAGAGCGTATATTTACAACAAGCGTTTGGGTGCTTTGGTAAATGGAGAAGTAAATGAAATTCCCATGAACAACTGTAGTGAATACAATTCACCACCCTTATTTGTGTATAATTCTTTGAACATCTTGCCCTTAATTCTTTCTAGGCCATGGCATTGTCAGATAGCTCCCAAACTCTGATGCTCACAATCAATTTTTTCTTGACAGCATACCCTACCATAAAAAGCGTTCCTGAACACTCCACAAGGACAGGGATAGTGAGATTTTTGGGCTTGGGGGCTTGCAATTTAGTCCACACACCTGTAAATTGAAAGAAAAGGAACCAAGGCGGTTATAACTCACAAATACAAATTGCCATTACAGGTTGCGGAACACAATTCAAGGTCAATTTTAGGAGGTATGGGCCCACTTAGGCTCCATAGAATAGTCCTAGAATCGAAAACTTCACAGTTCAAATCCTTGATAGTGAGGTCATCAGCCTGCAGATCATCCCCTGCAACTATTACCTTAAGTCTTTTCTTTGTTTGGTCTGCTACTACTTAGATAGCCACAAAGGGGACAACTCCATGGAAATAAGGAAAAATGGATAAAATTTGCGAGGAAAATGAAACCCTACCAAAATAGTAATTTTATAAAAATGAAACAATTCAAAACCACTCTCCCTAGCTAATTAGTAGAAGTAATTTCCACAATAGCAATGTCGGGCATTTAATGGCTAAAAACACAGAAACCGTGTAAAAATTCACACGTTGGCCCGAGAGTATTATAGATAATGTGGTCAAACAACCCGAGGAAAGCGCATTTAGATGGTTATTTTTCAGAAACACCAAGATCAAGATGAGGTATATGCTAAAACGCTAGTGTGTATATTTCGTGTCGTGACATCTGCATGGAATTGGATTTTCTTGGGTGTCAGATTCAATTGCATTAGGAGCGTTCAACAGTGGAGAGATGACCCAAATCTGGCAGTAAAGCTTCCACTTGTTATTTCCATTTATTTCTCTTTGTTTGCTTGTGGTTTCACTTGTCGAAAATGATGTCCCTAGATCGAGGTTCGCCAGGGTCAGGCTGGGGCAGGATTGCGCTCTTTCTGGGGGTTTTGAGTTTTGTACGACAGAATTGCATCGTTCATCCCTGCATTTGTAATCCTAATGAACTATGATGCACAGGGGAGAAACGGTGATGCACAGGGGCACTCATTGTTGGGAGACGAGTAATCGAAGTACAGTTTGTTGACTGACCGGAATTTTCACGACCATCGAAACCAGCGTGAGACATGACGTTTCCGGTGGCTTTCTCAATAGATATAGCCTATCCCCTAATAATGGCTGGTACGGATATAAATATATATTTTTTGGGAGCAAATAATAAATTAATGATTATTTGGTGGGATTATATTGGCTGAAGCATTTATATTTATCTGTACACTTAGTTATTTGTTTATTGTTTATTTATTTATTAATTATTTGAGCTTTTGATTTATTGGATTATTATTTAAATTATTGGTTGAGTATGTATGTTTGTTGTACATTTACTTATTTACTAGCGATTCCACCTTGGTGTGCAATGGGTACGCCAAAGAGTTGTGGAAGCTAAATTAGGAACACAATTAGTCTTTATTTACATACATTTATGTAGTACATGAGGTCAATTGGTAGGAAGTTAGAAAATGATGATGTTTATGCAATAATGGTCCAATGAGGAAGTGATAGATTTAAATCAATTGTGTATTCATTTATAGGGGACCAAACATAATTGAAATAAAACCTTTGAATAAAGAAGATAATTGAAATCCATTACTAACAGGTTCATGTTATGTTTGCAATAGTGAGAGAGGGAGAGAGATGGATAGATAAATATATTGAGACATGTCTAGAGGCAGGGGAGAGATGAAGATATATATATATATATATATATATATATATATATATATATATATATATATATATGGAGATGGAGAAGGAGAGGAAGAGATAAAGGGAGATAGGAGAGAGGTACAAGATGGAGGAGATAAATATATAGAAAGGGATATAGAAAGGCAAAGAGATATAGAAGTAGAGGTCTAGGAAGAAGGAAAGGGAGAGGGAGAGAGGGACATATATGGATGGGTAAAGAGAGTGAGATATGTCTAGAAATAGGGGAGAAAGGAAGATAGAGGTTGAGATGAAGATAGAGTGAGAGAGAAAGATGATGACACACACACACACACACACACACACACACACACACACACACACACACACACACACACACACAGATAGAGAGAGAGAGAGAGAGAGAGAGATGTTTGGGCCAATTTGTAACTAACTCTTCAATGAATATTTTGACATGGGTTTACACCTAGTATGGTGGCTATGCCTTTGTTAAATATTTGAATTGACATGCATAACCTCATTTTATTTTATTTGTCACATATGCACTATCTTTCAATGCCCTTATCCACATATACTTCTCAAGACGTAATACAATTGAGGGATTGTATAGAGAGAGTGCCAAAAAAGGAAGCTACTAAGAAATTGCCAAGGAAGGAAGCTACTTAGAAATTGCATAGGAGGTGTCATTTTTCATTGAATATGTATGATGTATAAGTTTTACTTCATTGCAATTGATCTATTGTATCTTCTTTGTCACTTCTCTTGTTTATACTTGTTTCTCACCTTTGGGAGTGTTAAATTAAACTATGTCATTATTTTTCATATATTTAATTAACTAAAGTATATATCATTTCTAATATTACAAATGATGTTAAATTAAGAAAAGATAAATACAAAATAATATTAAAATAATTTATTATTTATTATGTAATATTAAATTGGTATTTGTTATTGATGAATAATGTAAATATAATATCATTATATACAACAAGATTGTTGCTATAATTATATAATAACATCAATATAATTTATAAATTATTATATAATATTAGATAGAATGCAAATAATATTTATTTTTAATAATAATTAAAATATATTTTAACTTATAATTCCTTGTGATGCCATCATACAATGATAATAAGGGGGGAAATAGATGTAAGGTGTAGTAATCAACATCCATATGCCAAGTATACCCAATTTTTTAATTTTTAATATTAAAAATTATAAATAAACCCAAAATACTTAAATAATTAAAAGTGAAATGAAACCTATTGAAAAAGTAAATTATCAATTCATAATTTTTTTTTTCATATTACTATTTTAAAAAATAATTATCTTTTTTATAAACTTACAATTATTTACCTATTTGTATTTTTAGAAGTGAAACAATAATATTACTAATTTTTTTTGTTATATATAAAGTCACTTAATCATATTTTACATATGCTATAATATTATAACTATTCAAATAAATAAAAATAAAAGAGATTCAAAAATCTTATTCACATAACTAAAAATAATTATTTTTTAAATATATAATTTAAAATATATATAGTAAAAACTTATTATTATTTACCTGAATATGTATTTCTAAAAATTAAAAAATAATATTATTGAAATTTACATTTAATATATTTCTTAAAATGACATGTATGTATGTATGTATGTATGTATGTATGTATGCATGTATGTATGTATATGTGTGTATATATGTGTGTGTGTCGCACATGCCCCTGTGTATATATGTGTAATTATGATTAAAATAAATAAGAATATATATTTTTAAAATATTAAATATATAATTAATAATTATTATTTTTATAATATAAAACTCATATTCATATATTATATTTATTGAATATTGTCATATAATATATATATCTTAAAATAATTTAATTATATATTATAGATGCTATAATATTATAATTATTAAAACGAATAAAAACTAAAATTTTAAAAATCTGAAAAATACAATATTTTATGTGAAAGTTTTAAATATATAATTAAAGAATAATTATATTTAATTTAGTATTTTCTATATATATCTATCAAAATTAAATAATAATATTATTAACTTTTTACATAATATGCATTTCAAAATCACTTAATTATTTATATAGTAATCATTAAAATAAATAAGAATATACTTTTTAAAATATTAAACATTTAATTTATTATTTAAATTTTTTAAGTATAATACTAATATTAATATATTATATTTATTACTTCACTAATAAAAGCTTTTAAAAAAGCAAAATTTAAAAAAAAAATTATTCTCCAACTTGAAAATTATTTCTGTAAAAATATATCCCTTCCGTGTTCATAGAAGACAAAAAAAAATAAAAATGTGATACGTATGTAAAAAAATAATATAAAGTTCTAAATCTAAAAAGTAAAAAATTTAAATATTTTATCAAGTGCTCTCCTTTTGGCACGCCAATCTATGGACTTACCTCGGTAAGTGAGCATAGTAAAGTGAAAACTCCCTCGCAACAGTGGAAATAGTGCAACCCGTCACAGAAAACAGGCAGAAATATACGACAATGAAAAACAAAAATAAAATCTAACGACTACCGATGCTCGAATGGTCTTGCATCCCCTTTTGTTCATTGCACGCCGTTGATGGCCAAAGTCAGGTCGCCCTTCTCAAATAAGGATCGCCTTCGGCAAAATTATCCATTTTTCTTATTTGTCTATTATTTATTTATTTATTTATTTGTCTTGTTGTTTTATTTATTTGTTATTATTTATGTACCTACCCCTTGTTATGATTGGCCTTCTTGGGAGTTATGATTGTGAGGATATTATTATTTAATTGTTTATTTATTTATTTATATTATTTGTGGCTTTATATATAATTGGAAGGTTTATTTATATTGTCTTTGTTTTATTTTATTGGGCTTTGATTTATTATTAATATCAGTTATAATATTATTATTACATTCTCTTGTTACTAATTGATTAATTAAATATTATGCTTATACCTACCCGATTATTTTATTGGTTGAGATTTGGGGGTAAGTAAATAATATTATTTTATATTCTTACCTTGATTTTGGAAGGGGGTTGGTATAGAATATATTTTATTGGAATATTTTGATTGGAAGGGATTCTTCTATAGTTTTTGAATGACATTTTATTTATTGGGATTTTGAGCATTTGTGTCTGTGTGCTTTTGGATATTTTTCTGTAACTTCTGGATTTTGGAATTGCTTGATTGGATTGGATTTTGGAAACCTTGTTGGTCTAGATTTTTGCTCTTCTATGATGACATTACCATCACTCTACTTCTAGGTTGGAGATCTTTTTCCATTCTTGTATTTTAATTTTTGAAAAGAGCTATTTTCTTTGTGTCTGCTAAAAGATTGTCTGTGGGAGATTGGGAAACATAATTGAAGAAAGGTTATTAATATTGAAATATATATATTAAGATTGGGGAATTAAATATTTGTATGTGTAGTCACATAAATCTGTCCATTTTAATTAAATGAATATTTCGTATTTATTTGATTAAAAATCCACTAGCCATCAATTAATTAAATTAATATTTAATTAATTCATCTTCAAACATTCTCCTATTTAATTAAATAAATTATTTAATTTATTTTAATTAATTCGTTCAACCTAATTCACAATCAATTAAATGAATAAATCCTATTTATTCAATTTAATCCATTTTCTTCTTTTAAATAAATTAAATAAAACATTTATTTAAATAATTTATTCTGCCCACTTGCATTTTCCTACATCTCCCACTTGCCTCCTAAATCCCTTTCCTAAATTCTTCTAGAACCTATCTAATCCTAATCAATTAGCCTAATCCATCCCCTAATTATTGACACATTCCCAAGCAACTTGGAGTCACTTCCCAAAGACTTCAAAGTCTTTGAAAAGCATTAAATGCTTGGTGTGTTCAACAAGCTAACCTCTAAAGTCTTCCAAACCACTTATGGCTCTTACATGACCATTTATGGTTAACCCCTAACTCAACCCTCATATGACTCATGTGTCTCCTCAAGCATTTATTGCTTTGACCTTGGTTATCCCTTTTACCTTTGCACGAGAGTTTATCCACTGGATAAAAGCTTTATTCTTTGAATAAAGAATTTATTCACTCAACCCAACCTTGACCTTAACTCCCAAGTTAACTCTCAAGTCATGTCAATCATTTAATGCTTATTCCCTCTCCTCTCAACCTATCTCATATTGACACTTGTCATCCTGGGATTGGGTTGAAAGCCATCACATGGATTGAATATCATTCAATCCTGACCCTTGTTGAGATTACTCAATCTTAACCATTCATTGCTCCATTTTTCCTATAAATAGAGCCCATTTCGTCATAATCCAAATCCTGAAAACTTGTATGCATCTAAGTTATGGAGAATTTTAGAGAGAATTTAGCATAAATCACTAATATCTTGTTATTTAGGCCTAAAATAAATCATTTTAGCATCATAGCATCTAATATTAGCTTTTATTCACATTTGCATAGCATTTTAGAGTAAACATTTCAGTCTTGAACCTCCATAAGCATCCATAGTGCAAAAAGCTGCTGAGAGTTACACTAGTTTGGAACTTGAAGAGGAGAGGAACAAAGGAGAAGGAGCTAATAGCATGTTAGGAGGAATTTAGAGATGTCTCATTATATTTACTTTCCTAGATAAATATTTCTTCATGTTTTTAGTGTCTCTTTTGATATTCCTGCTTAGGTTAGTTTTTGGTTAATTAACACTAACTGTTTCTTGAATTTTTGTGTGTTATTCGACCACAGGCTTAAGTCTAACTGTTGCGTATTTTGCAGAGCATCATTTGGTGAACCCGACGTGAATCCAAACACCCAAAAATATTTTTTTAAACAAAACTAACTTGTTTGACTGTTTAGCTTGACACACAGGTCGTGCTTTGGTGCTTCTATTCATGTGTTAGCGCTATTGTCTCTTTGTCTTCTAGCACTTTTGTTCTTACAATATCTCTATTGACAAAGAAGTAGCACTTTTGCATATCTTTTGGCGCTTTTGTGAATTAATTAGCGCGTGTGTTTTTATATTGGCACTTTTGTATTACTGTAGACATCTTTTCTTATAGCGCTTTTGTAATAGTTCAGCATGTTTGTGTTAAAATAGCGCTTCTGTTTTCATACAAACTAGCGCTATTGTAACAAAACGTTGTAAAAAATGCCATGTAATGGATGAAATAAATTTTCTTAGGCTTGAGGAAGCCCACCATGTTTTTGGTTTTTTCTAACTATTTGCTTCATGTACAGGTTTTAAAATAACTTACTTTTTTAGCTTAAAATCAAAAAACACGTCTTTTTGGTGCTTTAAAAATCACAAAAACAAAATTTCATTTCTTGCAAGTTAGGATCCATCTTCTTTTGGTGCTTAAAATTCACAACACAAAGTTTCATTTCTTACAAGTTAGGTTCACTTCATTTTTTGTGCTCTAAAAATCAAACTTTATTTCTTGCAAGTTAGGCTTCATTTTTGTTTTGGTGCTTAAAATCAACAAAACAAATTTCATTTCTTGCATCAAACTTAAGAAAATTCACAATCAACACTTCATTTTGGGCAATCTAAAAAGAACAAGCCACTTTTCCTTTAAAAGTTCAAAGCGATTTACTTCATGCAAATGTGTTTCAAATTCAATTGACTAGGATTTCAAATTCTAGTTTACTCAAACACATTGCTTTTTAAGTTAAAATGAACATCATGGTTGTTGGAGCAACATCTCCAAATAGATAAAACATCATTGCTATGACAAGTTAAAAAGAACAAGTGTATTTTGTGTTTGGCACACTTGTGCAAAAAGAGTTTGTCAAGTGGTCCTACTTCTAACACACATTATCCTCTCCCTTGGCTTTCATGGTCCTAGGTGCAAGAGAAAAGTGTTAGTAACACTCAAGTTTTATCTTTTTAAGAGAGGCCTGCCAAGAGACACATCACTCTTGGGAATGACCTCGTGCGGTAAATCCTTCGAGCCACTATAGAAATCAGGTATGAGTGAAACCTATAGCCTTGGGTATAGTTGTTTCTACAGTGTAACTTGCCAAAAAGACAAATGGGCACCACCACAAGTTACAAGGCTCTTAAGTGAGTGACTGCAGAATGAACTTATGTCCAAAAATATCAAAAATTACTAAACACCTTTAAGTAGTAGCCCACTTGTTCTATTGATTGAGGATATTTGTGATACAATTCAGTGCAAGAGCATAGATGGTTTTGCTCCCAAGATACTCACCATACATATTTCCTTGAGTAGAAACATAGCTTTTTGAAAATTCACTTGTGGCTTGATGAAAGTGTTGATTCCCCCATCATAGGGATCATCTATTTGTTATGCTCGTGCAAGACTTAGTATATCACATCCTTACCTACCACGATGGGATACATAAGGTATGTAGTACCAAAGTCAAAGAAATATCAAGATGTGGCCTGAATTTATCGCAACTGGTCATTTGACCTTAAGGATAAAGAGTGTTTGAAGTGTTTTTGTTTTATGTCAAAGACCAAGTGCAAATTGAGCCTACTTTAGGCTTTGGGAAAGACCTAAAATACATTTGAAGGAAAGGGTCATTAAAAGTTCAAAGGATTGGGTTGATCTAGACCCACACCCATTTGTGCCTTTCGAGGCAACATTCTTGTGTTTTTGTGCTTGCTTTGTTTTCTTATCAAAGAAAAATTAAAAATAAGTTCCAAAAACAAGTATTCATCCAACACAACATTTTTAAATACCAGCAAAAAGATCAAAAACAAAGAACAACAACCAAAGAATCAAACTATATGACCATTCTTCACATCTTGAGAAAGAAGAATCTTCATCAAAACATCAACTTGAAGAAAAGACCATTGAGCTCAAAGAGTCTTATCAAAAGGAAGAAATTCTTCTATCTTAATAGATAAATCTATGTCTCTCATAGAGCCTTCTTACGTCACATGCGTCTTTACCTTCAAGGGAAATCAAATGAGTTTGATCAAGAGTCATTAAACTGTGGAGCTTTTATGCAATATCGTGCTTTGAGTTATCACAAAAATAAAGGAGGCAAGATCAATCCTGACTTCTTTCCAGATATTTGCATCACATATAACATAGCTCAGGAAGAACCACCAATTTCCAAAAGAGAAGAAGAATAATTTGTCCCATATGTGACACAAAGCTTTTATTAAAGTTAACATTTCATCCATTATCATATCCATATCTCATCAACTCCATTCCAACTCTCAAAACACCCAAAGGTTTTTGTCCTAAGTTTTATTCTAATATTGCTTGAATCAAACACAAAACATCACTTTTTAGAGTGTCTCTACATCTAGGATAAACTTGTCCTAAGAGACATTTCTACACAGGTTAAAACTAGTCTATGAGTGCATCCTCTCATTACTAGGTAGTTAAGTCTATAACACATCTCAGATCTCTCTAAAGCTTATCACATAAAACTTTGTCAATCAAACACAACAAGTAAATTCAAGAAAGAGACTTTGGTAGCATCTACCTTTAGTGCTAGAGATCTGTATGTGAAAAACTTCACCAAACATCATTCTTTCATTCCATCGCCAACTCATCATCATTTTCATCAAACTTCAACAAAAAATTGTAAACAAAATCGCTCATACTAGATCAAGATCTCGCCAACAAGAAATTGAAGAGGAAGAGGAAGAAAATATCAATGAGTTCCAAGAAGCCCTTGGAATAAATGTAAATGATGAAAAATCTAGGCACTCCTACTCCTGCGGCAATAGAAAGGGTGCAACACAACCCTCTCTTCAATAGACTTTTGGATAAGATACTCAAGAGTAATGTTGATGCTCACTTTTTAAGACTTGCTCAAGAGGGGGCTAAACTACCCTCTAACTTTGATGTTGCACAACTAAAACAAGTATCAGAATGCCAAAGTCACAATGAAGATGAAAGAGGTCGAGAACATATCAGATACAACATCCATCAAGGTAATCCCCCACCTCCTCCTCCTCCAAATGAAATAGAAATGTTGCGGCAACAAGTTGAGAATCTTGCCCAACAACTTCATAGTGGCGTAAAAACCAATCAATTTTCACTTAATGACATTTGTCCCTATCCCTTTGATAGGAGTCTTCATATGCCACCTTTTCCATGAGGGTTCGAAACACCCAAGTTCGAAAAGTATAAAGGAAAAGGAGATCCTTGGGATCATGTTAGAGAATTCCATTCAGCGTGCCTCGAAGTGGCATACGAGGATACATACCTAATCTGCCCTTTTCCCCAAAGCCTGGGAGGAACAACCACATCATGGTTTTCAGATTACTAGGTGGCATTAAGACATTTGAAGAGTTAGTCCAGAAATTCTTGGCACATTACTCACACAACATTGAACGTGATATCACCATCGCTGATCTATGTAACACTAAACAAAAACCTGGTGAGCTATTTTCAATCTTTCTACAATGATGGCATCAAATGTCTAGCAGATGTTCTCTTCAGTTACCTAAACAAGAACTAGTGGAAATATTTATTTCCAACTTAAATGACGAAATGGAATTTCACCTCGACATAAAAGACACAAACTTTTTCAATGACATGATCACCAAAGGCTTAAAATGTGAGTGGGCTCTAATCAAGAAAGGGATTATCAAGATATATAATGAACCAAAGGATGGTCCTCACCCACGCTTCAATAGTGACAAACCAAACTTCTGGAACAGAAACAAAAATATCGTCAATGATGGAATTGTGGATGCAAGAACTATCAAAAGTGCACAACTTGTAGTTTGATTTGCAGGACAAAATCCCCCACCTAAGACTAACACAGATGCTCCTCCAAATCAAGGCTGCAACACATCTCAAGATGAACCCAGACAGCGTCAACAAAAACCAAAGCGAACGTACACTCCCTTAGGAGAACCCATCGAAACAGTGTTACGACAGTTGGTTTCTCAAAATCTGGTAACCTTACCCAAAACATCAAATTATGAACCTCAAGTCAAACCTTCATGGTGGAGGGATACTGAACATTGTGATTTCTATCAGGGGAAAGGACATAAGACAAGAAATTGTCACAAATTGAAAGATCTTATTCAAGATCTTATTGACCGAGGTGAAATCGAAATCAAAAGAGATGACCCAAATACAACAAACAATGATCATCTCATGTTTAAAAATCCACTTACATCACAAGATCAAAGGGGTCCTTCCACTTCAGGGAGAAACATATATACCACCAATTATATGCAAGCCGCATATAATTATACTATGAATCACCTGTATGATGCCAGTGAACAAATTGCACCTATTACCATCAAAAATCCCAGCTCCACTTGCAATGTTGTTACACGTCGCAGCAAGATTACCATAAAAGCAGCTCCACAAGGCACCCCATCTATCCCAAAGTAGTATAACCTTGTGGAATAGCTAGACAAAACGCCCACACTGATATCTATCTTCAAGCTATTGTGCCTATCTCCATCCCATAAAACAATCTTGGATCAAGCTCTCCAAGAGGCATCACTCCCTGCAAACCTAAATACAAATCAGTTCCAAGCCATGGTCGGAAATCTAAGATCATCACCTTGTCTCACTTTCTTAGAAAGTGACAACTCCTCCTTCCAGCAACCTCATAACACCTCACTCCATATTGAAGGGTTTATCAACTAGCATAGGATCAAGGGAGTCTTGATCGATAATGGAGGAGGCCTGAATATCTACACTCTACAATTAGTCACAACTTTGGGATATGCAAATGAATCAGTGGATCCCCACAAGAAGATAACAATCAAAGCCTATGATGATGTAGAACGTTCATCCAAAGGAGTTGTTGGGCTACCAATCTGAGTAGGCCCTCTGGTGAAACACATCATCTATCAAGTTTTGGACCTTACTCTACCATACAATTTATTGTTAGGAAGACCTTGGATACACGCCATGCAAGCCATTCCATCCACCTACCATCAGTGTATCAAGTTCTTGCATAATGGTGTAGAGATCACAATCCTGGGAGATGCAAACCCCTTTTGCATATTGTCATAATATCAGTCATCAACCAGAGATTACTGTTCCTAACAATAGAGAAGCCATCTCCTCCACATCATACATAAGTCTAGCCTCTCTTTCCAGTTCAAAAACCACTATACCCAAGAAAGAGAAGCTTAAAATGAAAGTAGCAGAGGAAGGTCCTGGGGAATACAATTTGAGCCAACTCTTTTGTGTGGGAAAAATGCCTACTTCTCCTAGAACACATGGCAAACCTCAAGGGTTACTTCAAACGTCACTGATCAATCTAGCATGTTCTTTGACGTCATTCATCCTGGGAAAGAGTCAAGAAGAAGAAACAAGAGATGAGGACTTAGCAGAATGGATCTATAAAGATCCCATCATCACCGATATTTCGCAAGCTAAGCTTCCCATAGATCAGTATGGGAAAGGCCTTCTCATTATGCAAAGAATGGGATATGATGGTCAAAGTGCTTTAGGGCATTATAAGCAAGGAAGACATGAACCATTGCAGCCAGAATTAAAGCCCAAAGATAATATTGGCCTAGGATTTTAAAAGGAGATTCTTCTTAAGCTCAGATTCAAAGGAAAACCAAGCAAACCACTCTATGAGCCTATTACAAAGAGGTCACCTTTTATTATAAAAGCAACATTGCAAGCCATGGCAACTACCCCATCAAGGCTAAAAATCCCAGCAAAACCATCTACAACACTCATCATCCCACCAATCAAACTAGTAACCCCATCAGCAGCAACAATAACATCAAAAGCACCATTAGTAGCACCAATTATATCAGAACCCCCAACAGTATCGACAACACTAGCAATTCCAGCAGAAGCAGCAGAGTCACCACTACCTATACTCCTCGTATTAGTTTCATTGATCCCCATAATCCTTCCTGCAACACTGATCACACCTGCAGTATTTAACTCAAGGGACATCCCAGTATGGTATAGTAATCGGATACTAGAAAGTGACTCAGAGACCGACTCACATGAATGGAAATTTGATTCCATCTAGCTTAATACTTCAGATGAGGAAGACACATCACTACCTCCACCCCACAAAGACATCCCTGTTTACGAAGAAGCACAGATAAAGACCTCTTGGGTTCCTGAGCTGGAAACATGTTCCACAGACCCTATGTCACATCCTACGCCTGATTCTGATAGGGAGAGTACCATCAACGATCTTCACTACAACATCTTAACCCTTACTGACACATTTAATGAACTTAACCTAATCGATGAGGTAATGCCCATTATCCATCCTGAACTAATCGAATGGAACCAACCTAATCCCCCATGTCTTGACCATTTCTAAAATGATGAGGCACTCATTGACTTCTTGGAACTATGGGATAACATACCAAGCGGGGAATACAAAGCTGGATTCGCTATTGACCTTAATAGTGCAACATACTTTGGGGTGGATGCCAAACCTTTTAGTTGCAAAAATATAACAATAAAACATGGATCTTCCATAAAAAACCACAGTGTGGCATTGTTTGATCCCACAAAAGTAAAAAGAAAGAGCATATCCAATGGTGAAAACCTCTCTGAGGTGCCTAAGGATGAAAGGTTTGACATCCTCCCCTCTCGTACACAGTAGGAACAATCAATGATTCTCATCAAAGAAACCAAAGAATACAATGTGGGGACTCCTAAAACTCCTCACCACATACATCTGGCATCTCTTTTAAATTCAGAGGAACAACCCAAGTTTGTCGAATTCTTCCAGAAGAACTAGATTAACTTCGCATGGTAATATGCATACATGCTTGGGCTTGATCCTGATTTAGTCATACATCTCGTCACCATAGCAGAAGGAGCCAAACCTGTCAAGTAGAAGCTTTGCAAGATGCATCCTCATATTGCAGTACTAGTCAAAGCAGAACTTAAGAAACTCCTGGATGTTGGTTTCATTCGACCAATTGATTATGTAGATTGGATTTCCAATATTGTGCCTGTCAGCAAACCAAATGGGGGCATTCATATTTGTACTGACTTCAGAGATCTGAACAAGGCATGTCCTAAATATGACTTCCCCCTACCAAATATCGACATCATAGTAGACCTAACAATAGGACATGCCATGCTTTCACTCATGGATGGTTTTTTAGGATACAATAAGATAAAGATCGCACCAAAGGATCAACATAAGATAGCCTTCACATGTCCATGGGGAACATACTGCTGGAATGTAATGTCTTTCGGTCTCAAGAATGCAGGAGCGACCTATCAAAGAGAAATAACAACCATCTTTCATGATATGATGCATACCATAATGGAAGATTATGTTGATGACTTACTGGCAAAATCACTAACAAGAGAAGGTCATCTAGACATATTAGAGAAAATCTTTGACAGACTGGAACAATATCATGTTCGACTCAACCCGAAGAAATGTGTCTTTGGAGTAACCTCAAGGAAGCTTCTAGGATACATTGTCTCAAGAAAAGGCATCGAGGTTGATCCTGCAAAGGTCAAAGCAATCATTGACATGGCACCACCAAAGAACATCAGTTAGCTCATGACACTACAAGGGCAGCTACAATCCATTCGAAGATTCATTGCACAACTGGCAGATAAGTGTCACCCATTTACACACCTGTTACAAAAGAACATCCGATTTCAATGGGATACCAAATGCTAGAAAGCATTCCAAATGCTTAAAGACTATCTCATGAATACACCATTGCTGATCCCACTAGATCCAAGTAGGCCTTTACTACTCTATATATCAGCAACAAATACAGCATTGGGTGTACTATTGGCGCAACACAATGTAGAAGGGAAAGAGTGTGATGTTTACTACATCTCTCACACACTAGTTGGCTATGAACTCAATTACACCCCTATTAAGCAAGCTTGCCTAGCAGTAATCTTGGCAACCACTAAATTGAGGCACTATCTATTAACACATAAAGTACAACTCATTGCAAAGATCGATCCACTCAAGTACTTACTCAACAAAGCAGCATTGACAGACCGTTTGGGAAAATGGGTGATGATTCTCAGTGAATTTGCAATGGAGTATGTGGACCATAAGGCTATCAAAGGACAAGTTATTGTAGATCAGTTGGTCAATGCAGCACTCATAGGTAATCATCCTCTCATTTCCAATTTTCCAGATGAAGAGATATTCATGATCTCAATAGCACAACCATGGAAACTATACTTTGATGGTTCATACACTAGACATGGCTCGGGGGCAGGCATTCTGTTTATCACACCTCAAGGTGACAACATCCCAAAATCTTATAAAATCACATTTCCATGCACCAAAAATATAGCAGAGTATGAGGCCTTGATCAGAGGACTCAAGCTAGCCATACAATGGAAGTTACAAGAACTACAAGTATATGGCAACTCCCAACTTGTCATTCGGAAAGCAACAGATGAATATTAGACCAAGGATGACAAACTCATGCCATACAAACAAATGGTGGACAAATTAAAGGCATCATTTACTACTATCACCTTTGAGCAGATACCAAGAGATCAAAATCGAGCTGCTAACGCTATGGTTACCATTGCATCTCTCCTAGATCTTTCATAGAATTCAACACGCTACGAGTTCTTGGTAGAACAGCTTTGGATCCCTGCTTATGATATCCCTGAATCCGAGATGATATGTCGCCTTGTCGGTTCTGAATACCCATGGTATGGTGAGTACTACACCTATCTACATGATCACACACTTCCTCCTAATCAATCAAATAACCAACATAAAACCTTCATTTGCCAAACCGCTTGATATACCATTATTGTTGAAACCTTATACCGATGCAGTCTTGATGGTACTCTCCTTCGATGTCTGGAATAGGATGAGATAACAAAGGCCTTGGAAGAGGTACATGAAGGAATTTGTGGAACTCATGCAAGCGGTCTGTCACTAACCAAGAAACTCCTATGCACTGGGTACTATTGGTCATCTATGGAGAAAGACTCCTACTACTTTGTCAGAAAGTGAAAGAAATGCCAAGTTCATGGAGACCTGATACATGCACCAGCACAGGAATTGCAACCAATCACAACACCATGGCCTTTTTGTCAATGGGACCTTGACCTTGTGGGTAAAATCTATCCATCTTCATCCAACGGCCACAAATTCATTATTATCACCACCGAATACTTCACAAAGTGTATCAAAGTTGTTCCACTTACCCAAGTCACTAACAAGTAGATCGCCTCATTCATCCTCAATTACATCATCAGCTAGTATGGTGTACCCATGTCCATCATCACAGATAATGGTCTTCCATTCAAAAATTAGGATGTCCGTGAGCTCTGTGAGAAGTTCCACATCCAACACTACTTTTCCACTCCCTATTACCCACAAGGCAATGGTCAGGCCGAAGCATCAAACAAAAACATATTAACAATCCTCAA
Source organism: Cryptomeria japonica (assembly GCF_030272615.1). Classification (NCBI taxonomy): domain Eukaryota; kingdom Viridiplantae; phylum Streptophyta; class Pinopsida; order Cupressales; family Cupressaceae; genus Cryptomeria; species Cryptomeria japonica. The sequence goes on from NW_026728838.1 coordinate 1,545,148, forward strand.
GAAGACAGTCAATGATGTCGGTCATGATTGTCACATTCAATTTAATCTAGCATTATGGGCATACCGAACTAGCATTCGAACCCCTACAGGCGCAACTCCCTACTCACTAGTCTATGGCGCAAAAGCTATCTTACCTTTCGAGGTTGAGATACCATCTCTATGGGTTTCCTTACACAATCTCATAGATGATGAAGAATACAGAGTATCCCATCTTCAAGATTTAGAGCTACTTGATGAGAAGTGACAAGCTGCATACAACCACCTCAAGGCCTATCAGTAGTGCATGAGCAGAAGCTATAGTCATTGAGTTAGGCATCACACATTTGAGGTAGGTGATCTTGTTCTCTGAGAAGATCCTCGTAACCAACGAAATAGAGAACATCAGGGAAAGTTTGAATCAAATTGGCTAGGTCCATATGTTATCACTGTTGTATTTGGGTATGGGGCGTATCAGTTGGCTACTTCAGAAGGAGAACCGCTAGCAGATCCAATCAATAGCATGCACCTTAAAAAAATTTATACATGAGCTGCATAGAGCATCAGGCTCCCATACATACTAGAAAAAACACCAAAAACATTCAAAAAAATGTCCTGAAGAAAATACAAAAACATCAAAATAGTAAAGAAAAATCATGCATCCAAACGGTGAACAACCACTCTAGTGGCACCTTGGGTAAGTGCGATGGTGAAAACCTGGCAAACAGGCGCCACTCATAAAGGCTATGGCTCCATTGTCTTTTAGGCTTGTTGCGATCACACTCATTTCATACACACATCCATCAGTCCAAAACCATGGCTTCTTATTGATCTGTAATCCAAGATAGTACTTCATGCATCTTGCATCCCACTTTTTCATAGTCATGTCTAAACTGGGGGCAATGCCCTTAACCTATTGATGGAAGTGGATTCTACATTACTTGTGATTTGTTGAGTTCTTCACCCAAAACTATCTTATAAAATCCAAAAACATTCAAAACTATCTCACAAAATCCAAAAACATCAGAAAACATCAAACAAACAAAAATATGGCAACACCTTGTACATACGTTTTTCAAAGCAGATACCAAGCAAACATTGTGAAATAATCAAATGATGACCACTTATCCAATCAACCAAACAATTAACATAAAACACGCAAACTTTCTACACAAGGATGCATCCTTCCTTACCAAAAACAAAGACAAAATGACAATTTTTTTTCTCTTTGACAAGAAAATTCGGTTTAAGCTATCAAATACCTGGTTGATTTATGGGTTATTTATTCATATCAGGTTCCTACAACATTGTTTGTGCATCTTCTGTGAATTATTCCGATGAAGTAACTAGGGCATGTACTAATGGTGTCTATGTAGGAAGTTCACTAAGCTATGTGATCTTATGCGAAATACAGTCATAGATCATTCCGGCTTGCTGACTACAGCGTATACCTCGAGCATATGAGCATGAACCATTCTCGAGGGTCCATATTATTTATTTCTTATATATGTTGTTTGCTTAAAGGTACAATGCTCTTTCTTTAGGTTCCTCCTACCTCATCCAAACTGGATAAAGGTTTTTATCTCTTATTACGATATGAACTGGTCTCAGGATATGATCGGCAAAAGATCAAGGAGGATGATCCAAGTCATGCATGAAAGGAGATAATCCTTGTCTGTTCCGCAAGCAATACTTAGGTCAAATTGATCCATTATATCAAGTTACTTGTATTAACTTGCTATATCAAAATCCATGCAAGGCTTACTCAAGTCATCTTGAATCATTATGTCAAGTTGCTTGTATTTTCTTACAACATGTTAACAAGCTCGATGATGAAAAACAAAGCACTATGGATCGTCATTTCATCTCATCTATTTATATTGCATTTCATTGCATATCATCCATCCATTTACTCATTCATTATTCATATACATAATTTTGCATGCAAGTGTGAACAAAGTTAAAAATGAGCTGTTATGTGAAAATTGAGCTAGTTTTGGATACAATCGCGACAGAGTACTCTAATACATCATCAAGTGCATCATCAAGTGCATTCATCTATCATCATCCCATCATCATTTCATTACATTTTAGTCGCATTTGCATTACTCTTCAGCCATTCATTAGAATGCATTTAATATCATTGAGTTGCACTTTACCCCATATAGTTCATTCTCATCTTACTTGCACTAGTATCATTATATCCTTTCATTATTACCCTCATGACAATTAGATTCATTTACATAAATAATTGTCCTTATTTGCATTTATTACCATGATTACTCATTATTATACATTCATTTAAATGTCAGTTAGTGATCATCATTTATCATCATTTCAACACTTATGTATCATACATTTGTTTAGGTCTCCATAATTGCATACATTCATTTATCTATCCATTAGTTCAAGTGCATTCATTCATCCATTTTAGTATATTCTTCTACTCATTTTATCTCACTTAGGATTCATCAAATTGCATTCATTATCCCTTTTAATTGCATTAAGATGTAGTTATTCATGAGTTGCATTATCATCAGATTATCATTTTACTTCATCATATTTTGACATTTAGAATCATAAAACCATTTGTCTCAAACATTGGTTCATACATTATACATATGCATCCATTTAGAAATCATCATTTAAACATTTGTACTTTACATTTGTTTATCCACGTATGCATTCATTTTTTAAAAAACCATCTAGATGCATATCCATAAATAAATCATTCATTCAAAAGCATTACATTAACATCATTGCATATCATTATCCCATCATTGTATTAATATAAAATACAAAATACTATCTATACCATCATAAATCATCATTTTTATTATGTATACATAACAAAAATGGCATTACATACATCAGGCATTCTATCCCAAAAACATCAATGCACACATGTATCAACCTGCATCCACATGTTAGCATAGATCATCATAAAGCATGCATATAGGAATCATCTCATAAACACATACATATAGAAAAGAACAAGTATCCATTTGAGCATAACTCATAAAATCACCATCAAGCATAAACTCCATACATATCAAAATGCATATCATCACAAAATATGGGATATCCTCATATATATCATCTCATATCTCAGAGTACAATGAAGTCCACAAAATCGACTACCAAGAGCCATCCAAGGTACAGTCCAAAATGACAATATCAAAATATACAAAATTCTTTCTCAGATGCCACTCTGACCAGATGTTGCACCACCATCACCACCTACTCCCCCACTAGTCCCTGAACCATTCGATTTATCTCTCCGTGGAGGCCCCATCAAACCCCCACTAGCTTTTGCACCACCTGACCTATCTCTCCATAGAGGACCCATCACACCCCCACTGCTCTGCATCCTCTAAGACCACTCTGATCTGGCCTTCCACGTCTGTGAATAGCTCAGTGCTCACTGACTAGCTGGCACCACTTGCTCATATAACCCCCACCAATACTCTATCTCAGCCTGTGCTCACCGGACCTCCCTCACCATAGCCTCCACAGATGGCCCCTATCCTAGTACTCCCTCCAAGGCTCGCACTCTCTCCTACAACTAGATCACTCTCTCCACTGTATCATCCCTCTCCCACAACACTATAGTCAGCTCTCACTCTCATGCAAATAGTTGCACATCTCTAGCTGCAACCTCTACCTCCAGATCCTCCACCCATGTCTCGACTGTTGTAAGTCAAGTCTGCAAATGTAATATCATATGGTCCCGAAGATCTCCAGTGGCTCCCTCCCCTATCTCCATAGGTGCCTCACTTGTCGCTCCCTCTCTAGTGGCACCCTCCCCTCTATCCATCAGTACCTCCCTCTCCCCCATACCTCTCCCACCCAATCTAACTCCTCCCTACATCAAAGGTCCCTGTGATATCTGCAATGGAAAACCGCCTCTCCCTCTCCACTGAACTCGACCACCACCATCCCCCCACCACCACCTACACCATCCCCCCCTCCTCCTCCTCCATCACCACCATCCCCTCTCCCTCATCCATCTACTATAGGTCCTCGACCTCCTCTCCTCCTCTGTCTCCATCCCCTACCCTCCTCAAAATCTGGAATCAGCTTTGCAGGATCTGATATTCAAGGAATCGGATGAGCCTCCATATACTGCATATACTCCTCTGACACCCCTACATCTACCATCCTTGGTCGTATATCCCATGGTCTCTCCTATAGCATCCAAAAATTTGCTAATGCCTGATCATAAGGTAGTATTGGCCCCCATGCATACCTCTCTTGGACCACCCTGGTATAGTCTCTCAATCCCCTAGGCAAACCCTGCCACTGTCCAAACTGTCTCAAAACTCTGCTAGGCAACTATCTCTCCACATGGTAGGCTATCCTCCCAATGAGGAATCGGGTCATGAACACATATTGCAATGCCTCTGCATCATCTTCCCAGGGCTCACACTCAATATACGGTCTCCAGATCACTGCATCCAGATCATCTAGTGCCCGTCGCCACCACTCTAACTTCCCCAGGTGGGGCTGACTCATCATACCACTATACATATATACATATGGCTGGTCGACTACCCAAAATCTCAGACTAACTAGTCAGGTAACTGGTAGGTGCTCCCACGCCCAAATATCCAGTAGTGTGACTCCCACTGCCAAAGAGCCCCTCCCGCAGTATACTACCTCATGAAGCTCTTGATATAAGTGCACCAGCACACATGGTCCCCATTGGAACTGGGTCCCCTTTGTCATCATCTGCTCAATCACCTGACCCCAACCAACAACAAGTCCATGTGATCGTCGATCTGGGCACAGTAGTCCCCCCACAATCCTTGATAGCACTACTGGTAATAGCTCATACAACGCGGCTATGTCCTCCCAGGCTATCGATCCATCATCAATATAGACATCCTCCTCAAAAAATCTCTACACTGCTAGGGTCCCCCACGCTCTATCATATGTCACCAGCTCACCTCGAATGAGAATATGCAGGATGCGCCATACATCCTCCAATGTCACAGTCATCTCCCCCTACGCTAAGTAAAACGTGCATGTCTCACTATGCCAGTGCTCTACCAATGTTGTAATCAAACCATGATTCATCCAAATCATAGGCATATACATCATATCGTACAAGCCAGTCGCTGCAATACAATCCACCTCAGTCTCGATCAACTGATCGTGCAACCCCTGTGTGGTTGGATGCCTCTCGTGCAACTGTAAGACGCGAAGCTCCTCCTACACAAGTGCATCAACTAGCATCATCAGTTATTTTGTTTCAAACTTTCTTAAGTTTAAACCTAGACTATCAAAAGATACTTTGATCAAGTATCTTCGGGTCTCAACAGGTAAGCAATCTTGGCACACCTAGACTTCAAAAGGCATTTATCCTAATGACCTAAGTCTCATCAGGGCTGCTATGGTTCAAAACAACTCTAACCTTCATCTCTCCATCCATCCATCATTGGCATCAGAAGATTTTTGTTCACACAAACTGGGGCATCTATTATCTTGTACAAAAGCGTTATCTTGCAAACAAAAGTGCTATCTCCTAACAATAGTGCTATTACCCTCATAAAAGTGCTTAATAAACTATGCAAAAGCGCTCAAAACCACAAAAGCATTACATTAGCTATGCAATAGCACTAAATCAACTGCTCAATAGTGCTCAAACACCTAGGCAATAGTGCTACCCTTCGCAAAAGTGCTAAAACGACTACAGAATAGTGCCATTGTGGCACAATAGTGCTAATTAAATTGATAAAAGCGCCAAAAACAAAGTTCTAGCGCTATTGCCTTGACTCAACTTGGACCTAGCTAAAAACACATCAAAAATACATAAAATTCAAATATTCAAATTCACATACCACTAGTTCGTAGTCATCTAGCTGCTGGAATTGATGGACTCGCTCTAATCGGTGCTCTTCTATAGGAACCGACATCCTGACTGCTCCTTTCTCTTCTTGAAAGTCACTATCAGAGCTACAATGTCCCTATGGTCGTGGATACAAATGAGCCTGTTTTCACACCTTTCTCCCTATAAACCCTCTGTTGTACCCCTAATTTTTTTCTCTGCTCACCATCGTGGTCCCCATGAACTTCTCGAGCCTCCCATTTCTCCATTTCATCTCCAATTTCTTCTATTTTTCACTAGCATTGCTAAATTATTCTCTTCTATCACCCTGCCAATTTTCATTTTTTTTCGAGATATCGCCCGATTTTTTCAAAATTTCTTGGCCCATCACTCGGGGGGGCATACCACCCATTAAACTAACATTTTGTGGGGCATATTTCTTTACACCTATGTTTCTTTCTTTGAAACGATGCGACAAACCGCACCGTCTTAAAGAGGGGCAAATGTAGTCACATAAATCTATCCATTTTAATTAAATGAATATTTTGTATTTATTTGATTAAAAATCCACTCGCCATCAGTTAATTAAATTAATATTTAATTAATTCATCTTCAAACATTCTCCTATTTAATTAAATAAATTATTGAATTTATTTTAATTAATTCATTCAACCAAGTTCACAATCAATTAAATGAATAAATCCTATTTATTCAATATAATCCCCTTTCTTCTTTTAAATAAATTAAATTAAACATTTATTTAAATCATTTATTCCCCCCACTTGCATTTTCCTACATCTCCCACTTGCCTCCTAAATCCCTTTCCTAAATTCTTCTAGAACCTATCTAATCCTAATCAATTAGCCTAATCCATCCCCTAATTATTGTCACATTCCTAAGCAACTTGGAGTCACTTCACAAAGACTTCAAAGTCTTTGAAAAGCATTAAATGCTTGGTGTGTTCAACAAGCTAACATCTAAAGTCTTCCAAACCACTTATGACTCTTACATGACCATTTAACCCCTAACTCAACCCTCATATGATTCATGTGTCTCCTCAAGCATTTATTGGTTTGACCATGGTAATCCCTTTTACCTTTGCACAAAATTTTATCCATTGGATAAAAGCTTTTATATTTGAATAAAAAATTTATTCACTCAACCCAACCTTGACATTAACTCCCAAGTTAACTCTCAGATCATGTCAAGCATTTAATGCTTATTCCCTCTCCTCTCAACCTATCTCATATTGACACTTGTCATCTTGGGATTGGGTTGAAAGCCATCACATGGATTGAATATCATTCAATCCTGACCCTTGTTGAGATTACTCAATCTCAACCATTCATTGCTCCATTTTTCCTATAAATAGAGCCCATTTCTTCATAATCCTGATCCTGAAAACTTGTATGCATCTAAGTTATAGAGAATTTAAGAGAGCATTTGGCATAAATCACTAATATCTTGTTATTTTGGCCTAAAATAAATCATTTTAGCATCGTAGCATCTAATATTAGCTTTTATTCACATTTGCATAGCATTTTAGAGTAAACATTTTAGTCTTGAACGTCCATAAGCATCCATAGTGCAAAAACTTGTTGAGAGGTACACTAGTTTAGAACTTGGAGAGGAGAGGAACAAAGGAGAAGGAGCTAAGAGCATGTTAGGAGGCATTTGGAGATGTCTCGTTATATTTACTTTCCTAGTTAAATATTTCTTTATGTTTTTAGTGTCTCTTTTGATATGCCTTCTTAGGTTAGTTTTTGGTTGATTAACACTAACTATTTCTTGTGTTTTTGTGTGTTATTCGACCACATACTTAAGTCTAACCGTTGCGTATTTTGCAGAGCATCAGTATGCTTTTTATTTATTGTGTTGGGTATTTCCATGATTTATTATGGCATTTGGGAATAAATCTCATGTCCTTACATTTGTTGATTGTTGAGATTCTTACTTGTTCCTTGTGATATATTCGTTATTGCATATCTCCTGGATAGGTTTTGAGTCATAATTTATGCCATAATGAATCTTCTGAGTCAATTGTGAGTCTGCATTTCCATTTTTTTGAGTTCTTAGTCCCTGAAATAGATGCTCTTTTATGTTAGGCCAATGCGCCATCAATGCACTATTATGTTCTGTGAATGCCCTACTATGTTCCGCAAATGCGCTAATCTGATTGGTGGATGTGCTAAACTGCTCTATATATGGGTCTTTGATCATTTGTCAGTTTGTGATGCATTTTTTTGGATTTTGTCTTGTACCAGGGGCTTTTTGTGGTTGTCTTGAGTTTTCACTAAGATATTTATAGATCAGTATCATTCATTTTATTGTTGATTTGTGCTCTAACAAGGTGGTTGTGCCTTGTCATTGAGGTTTGTGCATATATGTTGATTAGTGGTGCACGGGCACTTAACAATTTTGTTGAATTTGTTTCCAGGATGTTGGAATCCTATTCTTAGCTTTGTCATAAGGCCAAAAGATGATTGAGTGTGTTCAGAAATGATTTTAAGGGCCCTAAGAGTCTTTGTTTGGCCAATGATGGTATGTGAGCTCTCAAGGGTGCTAAGTACAACACTTACTAGGCTAAGTTGTTTTTTGGGTTAATATAGGTTGGTTGGTATTATTTTGAGGTTGTTGATGTCATATGAGTCAGTTGGAAGTGACCAATCTCGGGATTGAGAAGAGTTTCTCACCAATGCAAAAATTGCACAAGTTGCAAAAGTTGCTCATAGCAACTTTGCAACATTTTCACCAAATCTTGTACACCATCGGCTAGTTGGTTGTCAAAATTGGTTGTAAGCATGTGTAACTACTTGAAGGCTAATATAAGGCTTGGAAAAAATGATGAGAATCGGTTGTTGAAGATTTGAAGCAAATCAACAAGTTTAGTTTCTCCATTTGGTGTGTTTTCCAAGTTATTACATGTTCTTTGCAAGTTTGTACAACCTATACGGATTGATAATTCTCGAACACGGACTTCAATTGCTAGACTAGTGTCTTACCTTTTTTTTCTTTTGGTTTGAAGTCTTGACGTGTTGTAGTTTATAAGTTATCTTCATTTTGTTGCAGGCAGGTTCAAAAGTCCTAAAAATGAGGGTTTTGAGAGCACAATGACTCCAACCTAGCATTTCATGGTGGGTATCCACTCTAAAACCTCATGGAATGTTAGCTTGTAATTTATTTTATGTTTTCTTTTTGGTTTTGAGACAACGGAAACTAAACCAAAGATTTGCCACCATACCCTAGGCTTGGTACATTGAGTTGGCAAGCATTAGGTAACATGGGTAAAAGGCCCTGATTGGGTGAATCTGATGGAAGGAGGTGAAGGATGGTTGAATTGTAAATCCTTATGGAAGTACCTAAAACTAACATGAGATCACTTAGGCAATAGGACTGGTTAAGGTGTTTAAGAAAATCCCTACATTTTAGGCCTAGTTATCCCTATGAGGGTTAAACATGTTGACGATAGAACCCACCTCCAATTTTGAGATATTATATGTAACTCCAAAAAGGGTATTTGGAATGTCAAAGTGTTCATAGGTTTGTAGAGGAAGATAGACAGATAATCACAGAATACCCCATTGTTAGGGCTACTAGAATTAGGTCTCCTATTAGGCCTAAAATTTAGTTTGCTTGTGAAGCTTGGGATCGATAAATACCGAAGCCCTTGGGGAAGGAGTAGGGTTGGGAACCCATACAAAATCATCCATCCTTGTGTGAGTAATGTGGGGAATGAAAATGTTGTAGTAGAGGGGTTGAACTCTCAGGTTGAGTGTGAAAGGGAGTTAGTAAACAAGGTCTCCTAAGCAAGAGTATGGAACTCACAAAACACAAAGTGCTTATCCTAGTCTAAGGACCTTGGGAAGGTCATAGAGGGTAGGTCATGTAGACCCTTGGAGGGTGTGAAGGTATGGAATAATTGGATGGTTCTAGAGTATCTTTGAGGAGATGCCAAGACAAGGTAGCCACAAGTAGGAGTGAGTCAATTCCCTCTACATCCAATCGATTGAACAAAGTGGTGTATGTCAGACCTAGAGGTAGAGTCAAAAGCCAACAACACTCTACCAAAGGCAATGAGCCAAGAGGCCATCAGGAAGTTGGTCCAAGATATGCTTACTGAATTCTGGGTGCAAGAAACCAAGAAAGGCAAGGGCAAAATAATTGAATGGGGTGATGAAACTAATGATGAAGATGTAGATGTGATAGGAGTGATAATAGAAAAGAAGGAGTTGGACAAAGATCAACAGATCTTCTTGGATTCCCTCAAGTCACTAAACAAAGACAACATAGAAGGTTTACATATCTACAATGGAAGCCTAAATGGAGAAGAGTTATTGGATTGGGTAGAAGCCTTGAACAATCATTTTGAATACAAAGAAGTTGTAGAAGAAAAGAGTGTCAATTTGGCTAAGACAAGATTGAAGGGATCAACCCTAGCGTGGTTGAACATGATGCAAGAGGAAAGAGAACACATAGGGAGGATGAAGATCATCTCTTGGGAGAGAATGAAGATCAAGATCAAAACTCAGTTCCTACCTATAGATTATGAGGTACAAATGAACAAGAAGTTTCAGAATTTGAAACAAAGAGAAATGGATGTAAGTACCTATATAGAGGAGTTCAACAAAATTACTTTAAGTGATAGGAAGCAAGAGGAAGAAGTGGAGAAGATTGCAAGGTACTTAAATGGCCTTAGACAAAACATTCAAGATGAGATCAACATGATAGCACCTGACACAGTCCATAAATGTTTTTAGTTAGCCTTGAGAGCAAAGGATAAGATCAAAAGAAAAGGTGAACATAACCAAAAGGGCAAAGGTGGCAGAGGTTTCAGAGGAAGAGGCACCTTTGGAAGGGGATATAACCCCAGTAAGAATGAAAAAGGAAATCAATCAAACAACAATGGTGATACTCTTATCAAAGGAGGGAAGTTTAGAGTCAACTCTAGAGGGAGAAATAACTATAAAGGCGGATTTGGCAATTTGGGAAGAGGAACATCAGTCTTCACTGGCAATGCTACCACTGTCACCAAGTGGGGCATACCATGAGCTGGTGTCTTGAAAAGATTTCAATCTCTCACATGGGAGAGAGGAGAACTAAATTGGTTTAATAAGAAGATTGTCAAAGTGTTACCTCACCAATCAGCAAGGTTGGACTAGTCCTAGATGGAGAGAATTTGATGCTAAGAAGGACCTTGTTGAAGGTGCCATAGTCCAAAGAACCTACACAAAGGAAAACACTTTTCAAAACCACTTGCAACATGATTTGTAAAGTTATAGAGGATTTAGGGTCTACTAAGAATATTGTAGTAGTTGAGATGGTAGACAAACTAAAATTGAAAAGGTTGCCACATACCACTCCCTATAAGGTGTCTTGGTTGAGTAAGGGTCAACATGTCATTGTAGATGAGCAAACTTGGGTGGATTTTGAAATAGGAGATTACAAGGATAGGGTGTTATGTGACATATTTCCCATGGATTCGTGTCACTTGCTATTGGGATGCCCTTTGCAGTTTGATGTCAAATCCATACATGATGGGGAGAAGAATTCTCATGTTATCACCAAGGAAGGTAGAAAGTTTCAAATGGATCCCTTGATTGATCACAGTGAATAAAGATATGTTGGATCAAGTGTTATGTTTCTTAGTGGGAAGCAATTCTTGAAGTTGTTGAAGCATGAAGGAAACCAAGGATGTACTCTCATAGTGAAACCCAAAGAAGAGACAAAGGTTGAAACCAAACTGGTGATACCTCAAGAGGTGCAAACCTTGATAGACCAATACAAAAACATAGTTGTCAATGAGATATTAGATGATTTACCCCCTATGAGAGATTTTAACCATTAGATAGATCTTATACCTAGTTCAACTTTACCAAACAAAACTGCTTACAAGATGACACCTACTCAAAATGAAGAAATAGCAAAGCAAGTGCATGAATTACTAGATAAATGATTGATAAAGAATAGTTTAAGTCCATGTGCAGTACCCACTATTTTCGCACCTAAGAAAAATGACAAGTGTAGGATGTGCACTGATTCAAGGTCCATAAACAAAATCACAATTAGATACTGGTTCCCAATTCCAAGGATTGAGGATCTAATGGACTACCTAGGTGGAGCTTGCTACTTTTCTAAGGTGGATTTGAAATTAGGTTATCATCAAATTAGGATCAGACCTGGTGATGAATGGAAGACAACCTTTATGACAAATGAAGGTATATATCAATGGTTGGTGATGCCCTTTGGGCTCACAAATGCACCTAGCACCTTCATGAGGCTCATGAATGAAGTTCTTGCAGAGTTCATTGGTAAGTTTGTCATTGTTTATCTTGATGACACTCTGATTTTTAGCAAGTCAAAGGAGGAGCACATCAAACACTTGAATTGAGTTTTGAGGAAGCTACATCAATAAAAGTTTATGATCAACTTAGATAAATGTGAGTTTTTCATAAATGAATTGGTGTATCCTGGTTTTGTATTTTCTCAAGGTTGTTTGAAAATGGATCCATAAAAAATGGAAGCAATAGTGAATTGGCCTACTCCTAAGTTAGTAGGACATGTAAGAAGTTTCCATGGTTTGGCTTCTTTCTATAGGAAGTTCATTAGGGGTTTTAGCCATGTGTGTGCACCTATCTTGAATACTGGATCAAAGGTGGGATAAAATGTAGCAGAACTCCCTTATCTTAGGCTCCCTGATTTCAATCACCTCTTCACTGTGGAGTGTGATTCTAGCAAGTTGGCTATAGGGGTTGTTTTGAGTCAAGAATGTCATCCAGTTGCAGTCTTCTCTAAGAAGCTCAATGGAGCAAAACAAAAGTTTCTACCTATGATCTATAGCTGTATACCATGGTGAAAGAAATCAAGAAGTGGTGGCATTATCTATTACCTGAAGAGTTCATAGTCTACACTGATAATCATGTACTTAGTTTTTTGAATGGGCAGAAGAAATTGAACCAAAGACACCTCAAGTGGGTTGAGTATTTGTAGGCCTACACCTTTTCCATCAAGAACAAGAAAGTAGTAACCAATAAGGTAGTAAATGCCTTAAGTAGAAGGGTTCTCACCATTCAAGAGGTGCAACTACAAAGTGTGGGGTTAAGTGACCTCAAAGATCTCTACCAAGGTGACAAAGATTTTGATGAAGCATATCATGTTTTCTCAAAGTTTTCTAATGCTTGTCATGTTGCCTATTCCAATTTTATGTTTCAGGAAGGCTTATTGTTTAAAGGCCACCTACTTTGCATACCACAATGCTCCATGAGAGACAATATCATCAAGGAGAAGCATCAAGACAACTTAGGTGGACATTTTGGTCTTGACAAGACCTTAGAGTAGGTTGGAAGGTTCTACCATTGGCCTAGAATATAGTCAGATGTTAAAAAATTTGTGGAGCAATGTGCCATTTTCCAAAGGGCTAAGAGTACCTCCAACAATGCAGGGTTATATCATCCTCTTGCCATAACAACAAGGCCATGGGAGTGTGTGAGTATTGATGAATACTAAGAGGGGGGGTGAATTAGTATACCAAAAAACACTGCACTTAAACACTTAAATAGTCTAAAGATAAACCAGTAAGACAACTTAATAGATAGACCGGTTATCACACAAGCAAACCCAAATGCAAATAAAACATTCACCCACAAAAGCAATACAACAATAACACAAGATATTTGATGTGGAAACCTAAATGGGATAAACCACAGTGAGATGGAACTCACAAGTCACTATCTACAGAATAGAAACCAGACCGGTTAAGGTCAGACTAGTTAAGGTCTTACAATGTTCTTCACCAGAACAAATCCTATTAGGAATCTCAATCTCTATTAGGAGATAAGTCTGATCAAGGACTACCTGGCTAGACGATTTTAGATTCATAGAGGTGAACCACCTTGTTAGAGGATTTTACAAAGGCTACTCTGAGCCTACCCGGTTAAGGGCTACAGACTTGTCAAAGAGGTAAGTAATCAACAAGTGTGTGATCTATCAGATAGCACAGAATGCTTGGTTAGATCTAGTATAGCTCACAGCTAATGCATTCTAGGATTACTTCAATCTTCTCTGTCTCTCACTCAGTTACAACTTGATCTTCTCAGATAAGATCACTCTTACAACAACTCATCAACCACCTTAAACCCTAGCACAAAAAAAAACTTTCAACAACAACCTAGAACCCTAGACATGATGTCCCTATGAAGGAATCTGATTTCATGTCGGTCCAATAGGATTACATTTCAATTTCCTAGGTTCAATGAATCTAGACATACTCATTAAAATGATAGAAGAAGCACTACCAGTGTGTCGACACCATCAAACAATTAGTGGATCGATAACTCATCACAAAATGTTGGTTGGTAACTCATCACAAAGTATTACCGGTTCATACAAAATACCAGTTGCCGATTTGACAAAAATGAAGATTGGTTGAAAATCTGTTATGTTGCTTTAATCCCTCGTACTACTTGAGGTCAACATGCCACTTTAGACTGGGAAACACTTTCTACAAAATCACCAATAGTCTAAAGACTAAAATACAACATACTGGTTGGAACAGATACTAGTTGAGCTCTAGCTCATACATATAAAGGGGATCTCAATGCAAGTGTGTGTCCATCAATGACAATCACAACATAAACATCAAAAATGCCAACAATCTCCCCCTTTGGCATTGATGGCAACACTTAGGAAAATAAAATTTTGACATCTAAGTGTTTTACAACAAAAACATACCATTAACAAAATTTCTCCCCCTAAGCATATACACTATCCCTTAATCAATACAATGTATAGCAATTTTTGCATATAGAGCATAAACATTGAGATATCAGAGCATAAAGCATATATCAAAATTTTAAATCCAGATACTTCTCCCTATACTTCTCCAAAATAGATAGAGTACTTCTCCCCCTTTGCCAACAATGACAAAGTACCGCTGAACAACCCTGTTTCCATTTGATATTAAAACAATTAAAGTTTATGACAATAAGGAGTAGTACTTGTCAAAAATAGATTTATAGTCCTGGAAAAATTGTTTCATTGATAGAGACTAGGACTCGAGTAGGGAGGTGGCCACTTCTTTCTCTGTTTGCATCTGGGAGACCTATTTGTCCATGGAATCAACTATGCTCATCTCCTCTATAACTGTCAAGCCATCCAGGTTCAGATAACACTTCTGAAGAATGTGTAGATGTGGAAGTAAAACTAGTTGTAGCTCCTGCAAATCTCTAGACTGTGTGCTGATCTCTTGCTCCATTTTGGCTGACTGGATGTGAAACCAGTGAATGGTTTGCCCATAAGTTGCAAAGGAATCATAAGGTGGCTTAAATGTGCTCAAGTAAGACTGTAAGTCCGTTTGAAACTTTTGCTTTTGAGCTAACACATCATCATAGAATAGATGGGGTTGATAGATTTTGCTTACTAGCAGATTTCCCTCATCCAAAGCATCCCTTATATCCTTTTGGTCTTTCAGCAGTTCAAACCGGAGTTCATTCAACTTCTTCACTAGAGAAATGTTAAGAGCCTTTTGATGCTCTTTCTTGACATTTTCCTCCACTACTTCTTCCAGGCTCTACACCTGATCATCCACTACTATACATAGTAGCTTAAGCTTTGCTTGTGATGATTCAGTGTTGGGAAGATTGGTACCGGGGATCAAACTGGTAAGGATGTCTACAGCCGCTTGAATTATATCTTGCTCCTTTTTCCTTCAAATTATTTCAAGGCGCTCTTGAGTAACCTTGATGCTCTACATTAGCTCCGATTCACTTGCAGACTGGAGATCGATAGGACTAGTGATATCAGCCAGTTTGGCTTGACTCCCGATTGCCTTTGTAGTCTCCATTTGTGTGCTCTTCAGCGCTTTCGCTACCTTGTCCTCTTCTGCTTTCTTTTTCTCCACTTTTCTTTTCTCTGATACCTTGTCTTCTTCTTCCTTCTTCCTTTTGTTTGCTTCCTTCTTCTTTTCTTGTTCCTTGTCTTCCTCTTCTTTCTTTTTCCTCTTAGCTTCCTTCCTCTTCACCTCTTCTTTCTCTTCCTCTTCCTTCTTCTTCTTTTCTTCCTCCTTCCACTTTTCCTTTTCTTTATCTTCCCCTCCCTTCTTCTTCTTTTCCTCTTCCTTCTTCTTCTTTTCTTCCTTATCCTCTTCTTCTTTCTTTTTCCTCTCATCTTCTTGCTTCTTTTTCTCTTCATCTTTTCTTTTCTCTTATTCCTTTTTTCTTTTCTCCTCTTCCTTTTTTCTCTTCTCTTCCTCTTTCTGCTTTTTCTCTTCTTCATCCCTCTTCTTCTTCTCTGCGTGTTCCTTAGCCACTTCCTGTCTGTCCTTGGCTTGCTCACTGGCCTGTTTGGCTTGTTGCACCTATCCTGTTCCCTCAGAAGGTATGTCTTGAGTGACATTTTCTACGTCTAGGGCATCGACATCAATAGTGTTGATTGGTTCTTCAACCAGGTTTCCTTCTTCATCAAAAACTTCATCCGGTTTGGATATAACCAGTTCTTTTTCCACTTGCAAGTTGGCCATGCATGCTTTGAGAGCATGGATAGCATGATCCATATACTGATGAGTGTCTTTTTCAACATCATCAAATCTTCCCTCTAATAGCCAGAGTCTTCTTCTCCTTGTGAAGAAGAGTCCTTTATTTTCGTCCAAAACATCAAATAATTCTGAGTTTGAGAGGTCGAGAAAGTATTGTGCAAAGACTTTCTCCCTAATCTCCTGTTCTATTTCTATGGCAATGTGCCATTTATTATCTAATGCCTTATATAAGGAATCCGGTGTCTGAGATTTAATCTCTGATGGCGATCGGTCATTCTTACACAAATAAATAATAATCTCCTGTAGTACTTCTTCTTTCTCCTCATCACTAAAATCATCATAACAATCTACTAAGTCATGAAGTAATTTTCTCCTAATATTCTTTATTGTTCTTTGATAATGTGTCAAAGGTTTATATGAGGAGATATCAATATTTACCGGTGCAGACGCTGCCAGTTCATTCTTCTTCATCTTCTTCATCTATCTGGCCTTCTGTGGCATCTCCTCAGACTCAGTCTCTTCAAAGTCTGATTCATTTGACTTAGTCTTCCTTTTTCTTTCAAAGACTTTTGTTGGTGCCACTACCAGTTTCTTCTTTGCAGGTGACCGCTTGGTCACTCTTGGAGTTGTAGTAGTAGCCGGTGCCAATGCTGCAAGCACTGCCTTTGCCTTCTTTGTTGCCGGTTCTTTTCCTTTCTTAACATAGGGTTCCTCGACCGATGTAATCCTTTCTAGATAGGTTCTGGTCCTCTTTGCCTTAGGATCAAGAGGTGAGGCAATAAGGGTTGAGGCATACCCTTCCAGCATATTGTACATCACCTCATAGCCCATTGGCTCCACTTCTTCCATTCTAGGCTCAACAGCCTCCATTAAGCATTTGTCCACCTAGATGGTGAAACATATGTCATCTTCATATTTCTTGATGATGTCACCTGAGATCCTCATCCTTTGACTCATTTTCTATCTGAACTCATCAAAATACTTGTTCAGCACATCAGGGTAACTGGTTCTGATTGCTTGAATGCTTTCCTTGATCTGCTTGGTTACTGGTTGGTCAGGAGACCATTGGACATCTCCTACTCTAGGAAAGTAGCCTTGGAAATAGAAGAACAACCCAACCAATAGTTGTTCGAACTTGAATCTATGTGCATTATCCTATTTGATTGACATTAGATTAGTCAGGAGTTGCCTCTGCATACTGTTGCATAGGTCAAATGATGCATCCTCTTTAATCATCTGGTAAGCAACATTTACCACTGCAGCAGATACAGAGTTAATTATGCTGGCAGAGAATGTTCGGTAGCCTATCACCATGCAAGCATACTTAACCAGATCATCCTTGATGGAGTTGACCGCCATGCCTCATGAATCGCTCACTGAACCGGTGAGCCTTGACATTTCCATTTTGCTTATTGTCCTTAGGGCTAGCACTTCCCCTATGTTGCAGAAACTGGTGACTGTATGAATTGCCTATGGTGTGATATCATGTGTCCTCTCCAGGTACATCTTGTCACCATGGACTCTGCTCAAAATGATCCTAATATGATCCTCTGTAAAGTCTTCTAGAAATTATACAACATTATGGAGTTTCTTCTTCTCCAAGATACTATATTCCGATTTGATTTTCTTATCCTTTCTATAAAACAGACCTAGTTGGGAGTGGATGGCTAGAGACCCTAAGTCTTCAATCTTGCAATCAATATAGTCAAAAATTCCTTCTTCTACTATCACTCCAGCTGGAACTTGTGATAGGGCATTATACTTTGACTTCCTTTGAATGAAACTTTTAGACTCAATGGATGCACTAGAATTGGTATGAGATGCGGAAGTCATTGTAGAATATTTTAAGAACTCGAGAAATACCTTTAAAATGCGAATTTAGGGCTTTCTAATTCTCCTTCACTCCACACTCTGTTGATTACTGAATCACTGCTCTGTGTTCTCCACTTGACCGTTTGCAATTTGAATTTGAATCTCCTTCGTGATTTGTCAATTTCTTGAAATCTCAGCTCAAATCGCCTTTTCTTCGCTTTGCTCTTTGAAAAACTTTTCTTCGCTCGAAAACAGATAGTGAGAAATGATTTGAAAAATGCTTTTATACATGTCTCTCACCTACCACCATTAATGCTCCTCTATTAGGGCATAAACCCTAATTTTCCCTTTTACCATTTTCGGTCTTCTGCCAAGCGACAGGTATCACATACCAGTTAAGGTCTTTTACCGGTGTAAACTAGAGGTTTGAAAACATTTCGCCATTTTCTCCCCCTAAGCCTTTTGAAGCTTAGTTTGCCGGTTCTGATATTTCCACACTAGGTGCAGAAACGGGTTCCTCTTCCAACATTGTAGGTTTCTTCCTCTAGGTTTTATTCATGTCTACTTGACCTATTTCAACATCAATTTCTCCTTCTAGAGTGACCAATATATCATCAGATACACTCTTTCTGCTTCTGCAGAATCTTGCCGCATGACCCGGTTTGTTGCAATGATAGCAAATCATTCTAGGTGCTCTCCAAGGTCCATTGTTCATTTTTCTATTCTTCCTTCTGCATGTAGCAGCAGTGTGACCATGACCATGAAAAACCCAACATTTTTCTCTCCATCCGGTTGCCGGTTGATAGCCATTGCTTCTTGGTTGATGATTGAAGACATTAAACCGGTTGTGGTTCTAGTTCACAAAAGATTCTAGACCAGCTCCTTGGGTCCTCTGAGGATATCTTCCGGTGTTGTTCATCATAGACCTGCATTCAAATGCTCTATTCCCAAACTTGTTGCATGCATAACAATGACCATTGAACTTATTGGATCTAGGTGTATTGTTAATAAAGTAAGGAAAATTATTGTAGGCTTTGCTCCTACATGCATTGGTAGTCTGTCCTTTTTTAAGACAATTAAAGCAAACAGGTTTGAATTTTTGCTTACCTTTTCCTTTGAATGTCGGTTGCTTCTTTGACGTTTCAGCATTTGTTCCTGAGAATTCTCCTTCCTCATGACTAGAGAAACCAAGTCCATTGGTATTCTTTGTCGGTCTAGATGACTCAAGCTTTTGCTCTAGCTTAACAGTGCTCTTGTTGAACTTAGCAAGTATTTCCTTTGACTTAGAGAGTTCTTTGGAAATAGTAGTATTTGTCTCCATTAGGCTTGCATTTTTAGAGATGGCTATGTTCAGTTCATCTTGTACTCCTTCGTTTTCCATTTTGCTCTCATGAAGGCAAGCAGTTAGTGCACTAATCTCTTGTTTCAACTTGAAGATCTCATGATCTCTGTCCTTCACTAGATCTTCAGCTTTCCTCTGGTTCTCAAGCTCTTGACTAAACCGAATAGTCAGTCCTTCCAACTCCTTTCTCATATTGGAGTTTGAATCATTCAGCTTATTTACTTCTACTATCATGGCTTCCATATTTGCTTCATCTGCAAAACTATTTTCAGATAGCTCCATCAGCTTTTTTGCATGTTCTCTCCTTTTTCCTTGAGATGCCTTGTATTTGACCATAAGATCATCATAGGCTTGCTAAGACTGAGTGAGCCATTGAGTAAGTTCCCTCAAGGTGTATTCCCCCATATCTCTTTCCAAGTGTTAAACTTATAGAAAGGTAGGCTCTGATACCAATTGATGAATACTAAGAGGGGGGGGTGAATTAGTATACCGAAAAACACTGCACTTAAACACTTAAACAATCTAAAGATAAACTGGTAAGAAAGCTTAATAAACAGACTAGTTATCACACAAGAAAACCAAAATGCAAATAAAGAATTCACCCACAAAAGCAATACAACCATAACACAAGATATTTGACATGGAAACCCAAATGGGAAAAACCACGGTGAGATGGAACTCACAAGTCACTATCTACAAAAAAGAAACCAGACCGGTTAACATCAGACCGGTTAAGGTCTTACAATGTTCTTCACCAGAACAAATCTTGTTAGGAATCTCAATCTCTATTAGGAGATAAGTCCGATCAAGGACTACCTTGCTAGAGGATTTTAGATTCACAGAGGTGAACCACCTTGCTAGAGGATTTTACAAAGGCTACTCTGAGCCTACCTGATTAAGGGCTACAGACTTGTCAAAGAGGTAAGTAATCAACAAGTGTTTGATCTATCATATAGAACAGATTGCTTGGTTAGATCCAGTATACCTCACAGCTAATGCATTCCAGTATTACTTCAGTCTTCTCTGTCTCTCACTCAGTTACAACTTGATCTTCTCAAATAAGATCACTCTTAGAACAACTCATCAACCACCTTAAACCCTAGCACAAATAAAAACTTTCAACAACAACCTAGAACCCTAGACATGATGTTCTTATGAAGGAATCTCATTTCATGTCAGTCCAATAGGATTACATTTCAATTTCCTAGGTTCAATGAATCTAGACATACTCAGTAACACGACACAAGAAGCACTGCTAGTGTGTCGGCACCATCAAACAATCAGTGGATTGATAACTCATCACAAAATGTCGGTTGGTAACTCATCATAGAGTATTACCAGTTCATACAAAATACTGGTTTCCGGTTTGACAAAAATGAAGACTAGTCAAAAATGTGTTATGCCTCTTTAATCCCTCGTACCGCTTGAGGTCAACATGCCACTTTAGATTGGGAAACACTTTATGCAAAATCACCAATATTCTAAAGACTAGAATAGAACATACCGGTTGGAACAGATACCAGTTGAGCTCTAGCTCATACATATAAAGGGGATCTTAATGCAAGTGTGTGTCCATCAATGACAATCACAACATAAACATCAAAAATGCCAAAAAGTATGGACTTTGTCTTTGGTTTACCTAGAGCTCCAAGAGGATATGACAGTGTTTATGTCATAGTGGATAGATTCAGAAAGATGGCATACTTTGTGCCTTGCAAATGCACTAATGATGCCTCCTACATAGTAGGGTTGTTCTTCAAAGATATTGTGAGGATCCATGATTATCCACTTAGCATTGTGAGTGATAGAGATACTAAATTTGTGAGCCACTTTTGGTGAACCTTAGGGAAGAAACTTGGTACCAACCTTTCTTTTTCATCTACATACCATCCATAATCTGATGGTCAAACTAGAGTAGTTAATAGATCATTGGATAATTTGTTGAGATGTCTCATCAAACAGCATGGTCAAGCTTGGGATCTAGTATTGGGACAAGCAGTGTATGCCTACAATGACTATTAATAGTAGCAAGAGGTGGAGTCTATTTGATATTATATATGGATGTCATCCAAGGGGTAGCTTATAACTTAGGGATCTCAGTTCCATGGACCATAGGGGTACCCAAGGTGAAAAATTTGTAGAGAATATGAAGGAGATACATGAACAAGTCAAGAAAATATTACAGCAGAACAATGAGAAATACTAGATACAAGAAAACAAAACAAGGAGAGAAGTACACTACAAGGTAGGTGATCTGGCTATGGTCTATATGAGAAATGAGAGACTCCCTAAGGGGCAGCCTAGAAAACTATGCATGAAGAAGATTGGACCTCTTAAGATTGTGCATAAGTATGGCAACAATGCCTATGAGGTGGAACTACCACCAAAATTAGGTATATCACTAATATTTAATGTATGTGATTTGTTTCAGTATAAAGAAACTTAGTCAGTTGCAAACCAAGAAGAACCCACTATTACTGAAGATGTAGATTGGATACAAGACCTACCTCCAAGCCAACCAGTGACATTGGATTGCATTATAGATTCCAAGATTGTCAACTAGACTAGAAAAGGGGTCTATAGAGACTACCTATTTAAATGGATAGGTCTACCCAAATCTGAAGCTACATGGATGTCAGAAGTAGATATACTGAAGCATGGAACCACTGTTCAAGCCCTATACACTCAAGGAGTTTGAGTCTTTCCTACCCTGGGAGTATGGTGCAGGGGCACTTATTAATTTTGTTGAGTTTGTTTCTAGGATGTTGGAATCATATTCTTATCTTTTTCATAAGGCCAAAAGGCCATTGAGTTTGTGCTCAAATTATTGTAAGGGCCCTAAGAGTCTCTATTTGGCCAATGTTGGCATGTGAGCTCTTAGGAGTGTCAAGTAGAGCACATACTAGGATAAGTTGTTTTGAGTTAATATAGGTTGGTTGGTGTTATTTTGAGATTGTTGAGGTCATATGAGTCACTTGGAAGTGACCAAGCTTGGAATTGAGCAAAGTTTCTCACCAATGCAAAAGTTGCAAAAGTTACAAAAGTTGCAAAAGTTGCTCATAGCAACTTTGCAACATTTTCACCAAATCTTGTACACCATTAGCTAGTTGGTTGTCACAATTTGTTGTGAGCATGTGTAACTACTCCAAGGCTAGTATAAGGCTTGGAAAGACCAATGAGAATCAGGTGTTAAATATTTGAATCAAATAGACAAGTTTAGTTTCTCCATTTGGTGTGTTTTCCAAGTTATTACATGTTCTTTGCAAGTTTGTACGGATTGGTAATTCCCAAAAAGGCACATGGATTGCTAGACTGGTGTCTTACCTTGTTTTTTCTTTTGGTTTGAAGTCCTGAAGTGTTGTATTTTATATGTTATCTTCATTTTGTTGCAGACGGATTCAAAAGTCCTAAAAACCAGGGTTTTGAGAGCACAATGGCTCCAACCTAGCATTCCATGGTGGAAACTCCACTCTAAAACCTTGTAGAATGTTAGTTTGTAATGTATTTTATGTTTTATTTTTTGGTTTTGAGATAGGGGAAACTAAACTAGAGATTTGCCACCATACCCTAGGCTTGGCACATTGAGTTGGCAAGCATTAGGTAACATGGGTAAAAGGCCCTAATTGGATGAATCCGGTGGAAGGAGGTGAAGGATGGTTGAATTGGAAATCCTTATGGAAGTACAGACCTAAAAATAACATCATTTCACTCAGGCAATAGGACTGGTAAAGATGTTTAAGAAAATCCCTACTTTTTAGGCCTAGGAAGGGGCAATTAGGCCTAGTTAGCCCTATGAGGGTTAGACATGTTAATGATAGAACCCACCTTCAGTATTGAGATATTGTATGTAAATACAAAAAGGGTGTCTGGAATGTCAAATTGTTCATAGGGTTGTTGAGGAAGATAGGCAGATAATCGCATAATACCCTACTGACAGGGCTACTAGAATTAGGTCTCCTATTAGGCCTAAAAGTTCAGTTTGCTTGTGAATCCTGGGATCAGTAAATACCAATGCTCTTGGGGAAGTTGTAGGGTTGGGAACCCAAACAAAATTATTCATTATTGTGTGATTAATGTTAGGAATGAAGATCCTGTGGTAGAGGGGTTGAACTCTCAGGTTGAGTGTGAAAGGGAGTTAGTAAACAAGGTCTCCTAAGCAAGAGTATGAAACTCACAAAGCACAAAGTTCTTATCCTAGTCTAAGGACCTAGGGAAGGTCATACAGGGTAACTCCTACAGACCCTTGGATGGTGTGAAGGTTTAGAACCATTGGATGGTTCTAGAGTACCTTTGAGGAGATACCAAGACAAGGTAGCCACAAGTAGGAGTGAGTCAATTCCCTCTACATCAATTAGACCCAGCAAGAAGGAGAATGCCTTGTTGTTGAGGTAGATTGTATATGAGCTCTAGTGGGATGGATGTGCCTCATTGTTGAGGATTTTATTTGCATATTTCTGAGTAAGATGGTGTATGCCTTACTCTTGCCTATTGTTATACTTTTGATTGTGGAGGCTCTTGTTTTGGCATGTTGTCATTATAGTTCATTGTTGTGCTTCAGATTTGTATCTGTGATATTGTGACTATGGATTTATTTCCTTGGAGCCTTTATGATGTTATTGTTATATTGATGTGGTTTATGTTCCACCCTAAGGTCTTGGTCCATGGTTAGGGAGAGTGGGCTCTTGCATGTGTAGGACCAGGGTCATGAGCAATATACCTCTAGGAGGGGGTCTAGATTGGATGGAAGCATGTGGTGATTTTTACTTTGTAATTGTAAGTGATAACTTTAATAAATTGATTAGTGGGTTGGGTAATTTGGATTCACTTAATCAAGATACTAAATTTGAGTTGTATGCCCCAATGGTGGGTCCCAGGGAGGTGGTTTTTGATTTATGGTTGGGAAGACCATTAGAGTGGTAAAATGATCTCCCTTGTTTGGCTCCAAGGTTGAGATGGATTCTAGATGAGGCTAGCACATGGTGACACTCTTTCCCTACATGTGTCCATGATCCTTATTCCTTGATTGTTTGTACACCTCTGGGAGTTTATTGATCTATGATTAGCCTCGTGATGTGATTTGGTTTATTTCTACATGGTTGTTTATCATTTCTGGATGTCATGTTGAGTCCTTTGGTTGTTAGGTGTTAGCCTAGGTCTAGAGTGTTAGTTGGAATCTTGTGTCATCTCGTAGCATGGGGGTTGTTCCTTATTGGTTTCACATGGTCGAGTGGTTTGATGCCTTCTTCCATTGGGATTTTCTTCATTGGAAGCTAGCGTGCATGGACGTGGGTTCTTATCTTCTATTCATGTGGATGGATTTGTGGCCTTATTCTATGTAATTGAGATTGTAATTATGTATCTTATGTCATGAGGAAATATGTAATTGTAAAGAGACTACGTATCTTGTAATCATGTGTGAGAGGACTTGTAATAGGTTGTGATCATGATGTATAGTGTATTAGGTTGTGATTGTTGTAATCATTGTAACCATTATGTTGTAATTGGATATTCATTATGTATGTAATTTGGGATTGGAAGGAAATAATTGAAAGAATAAGTAACGTTATTAGATTATCTTATGCGTATCTATGGATGTAAAGAGAATGTTAAATGAACACATTAGCATTATGGTAGATGTTTTTAATATTGGTTTCCTCTTGAGTATGAATATGCATGAGTGGTTTGTAGGCACATATGGTTAACTTAAAGGAAAAGAATTAGGTTAAATTTATATGATTTTTGCATGGAAAAGATGATATCATGTTAGATGGTTTAGAAAAGGGAAATAGGAACATTTGGTTTGGAGCTTTCAAATGAATTCTAGAGTTAAGGAGATTATGTAGGATTTGTATTCGTGGTTCATAATACTCATGTTAGGAAGAAAGTAATTGATTAGTAACTAAATGTAATAGATGTTAATGGTATCATGATTATGGATGTGCTTATATGTTATTGTTAGTTAAGTAATTGCATTCAGGTACCCTAGGGATGGATAGTTGTTGTATTGTTATTTCTGCATGTGTATGTTGTTAAGAATGTGATTATGTTTAAGATGTTTATGCATTCATGTAACATTGTGACTAATACATATGAGTACTTGTAGCATTGTTTGGCATTAGTGAATGTTTTTTTAAATAATTATCTCTATTTGCTAGTTAGATTAAGTAATTTCCCTACGGTATTTTGGCAGGCATTACATTTCACATTCAAAAAATGTGATACCGTTTGAAAGTTAAGGGTGTTTTTCAATCAGCCTATCAATCAAGACTTTAGTTAGAATTCAATTATAAAATAAATGATAATTATTTATTAAATTCAAAATAAGGCAAACCTTATATTGTTGGAAAGATGAGAATTTCCTTAAAAATCCCTTTTCATTTTATCAATTTCGGCTAAAAAAAGTCATCAGCCATCAGCGCGAAGTCTGAAAAAACAAGGAATACCCAAAAATATGTTTTTTCTACCGACTTTCCAAGCTTGGCATTTCCTAGCCAAATCCAAAAGAAATCCCAAGCCAAATACCATGATTTCAAATTTTTGTCAGAGAAATCGGATATTCGATTTTTATAAATTTTATTTATGAATAAAATTAATAATATTTTGTATGTTATAATGTATTAATATATTAATATATAATAAACATGTTATATATTAATACTATAATATATAAATCTATATATTAAAATATATTATTAATATTTTAATTAATATATTAATAATAAAAGATATTAGATACTAGATAATATCCAATATCCAATACTATGTTTAGGGGAGAGAGAGAGAGAGAGAGAGAGAGAGAGAGAGAGAGATGGTTGGCAAGGGATAAGAGGAAAGGGAGAGGGAGAGATAGGGAGAGAATGGTAAGGTAGAGGGAGAGATAGGAATGTTGGCAATATTGCATTATAATAGACAATGAAAGATTGTTGGCATTTCAATAAGGATATTGAGAAGGTTGTTGATGATTATGGATATAACTAATTAAAGCTATTTTACTATCTTGATATTATTATTTTGTCATTGATGTCAAGAAATTGATTTTCTAATTCAGTATGATGTTGCCATATCTTGAGAAGTATGATATGAAGATTATAAAGAAGTTGGTAAAAGACACAGGAAAGAATATGATGAATAAAGGAATGAATAAGGTATTCAATGGGCAACTACTACCGAGTCAGACAATGATGAGATCATGATGTTTTAGATTGTTTTAACATCATACATATGTTGTAAAATGTAAAGGTTAATACGATACTATGTTATAAGGCAAAGACCCTAGTCGGTAAACCCTAAGGTTATCGCTATCGGTTAATGAAGGCTAAATATCTACCAAGTGAAGTTTAGTATTCACCGACTTGTTACCAAGTTGTAACCGAGCTATAATAGAATGCATTAAATGTTTGCATGCAGTATTTAATGAAAGAAGCTGATGAGCTGGAGCGGATCAATGATTGGTAAGCCATGGAAGAATTTTTTTAATGAATCTAAGGCAATGGAAAGTCGACATGAAGATCTACAGCTCAGATTGAACCGCAATACCCTGGCACAAGTTCCAAGACTACTATGGAAGTTCCAAGGTGGGGTAAAAAATTTTTAGATCGAAAGATGCATTGAACCTAGACAAGATTGAAGATTTGATGGCTATGATTGATCATGGGAAATGTGATCAAGGAGATTAAGCGGTTACCTAATTGTTTATAAATAGGAAACTGTTGATTAACAATGTATGCGGGCAAGTGTATGCACAGGGATGCTACATAGTGATTACAGAGCACAGAAGCTTGAAGACCTATTAGAATAACAGAGTATAGAAGCCCAGCAGATAGACAAGATTAGTTCTATGTCTAAATTGTATTGAACAAATAAGAATCTGCTTTAGCATTTTAGATTTGAAGTTGCAAATAGATTTTATTACTATTATTTTGTGAAAGTGACAGAAAATCTCTTAATCGAGTGGACTTAACAGTCTTATATGTAAATCCTCTAGCAAGGTGACATTCTGATTGAGTGTTTGAAATCCTTTGACAAGGCCACTTCTAACAAAGTGAAGATCCTAACAGATCTGAGGGAAATCCCTTAACCGGGTCACATCTAGCAATGTGTTTGTAATCTTTAATAGGATTTGTTTTTAACCAAGCATACTCTAGAAGAGTATATTTCTTAGTGGGTCTGAAATCCCATAGTGGTTTTTCCTATTTGGGTTTCCACGTTAAATCTGGTGTTATGAGGTTTATATTGTTCATATGCTTTTAATTTTGCATGTTTAATAGTTTTGTTTATATGATTGATATATATGTTACCGAGGTTGAATTTGATGTTTTTATGGATGATTAAGTTTGTATGATTCACCCCCTCCTTCTCATCTTGTTGGCTATTGGATCTGTACTTATATTAAGTATCAGAACTATGAAGGAAGATAAAGGTAAAGGGTTTTAGAGAGATGGGGGGAGATGGAAAGAAAAATGTGATACCTTGTTTAGGATAGGGAGAGAGGGAGAGAGAGAGAGAGAGAGAGAGAGAGAGAGGGCTAGGGAGATAAGGGGATAGAGAGAGGGAGAGAGAGAGAGAGAGTAATTAGGGGTAGGGGGAGAGAGAGAGAGAGAGAGAGAGAGAGAGAATCCTGGGTAGAGTTTGATTATAGATGTGCTAAGGGGTCATATGGTGTCCTAAGGGATCATATGGGGTCCTAAGGGGCCATGCATGTGTCAGAACACCATATGATCTATTAGGACATCATATTGTCGTTTGGGATCATATGGTATCATAAAGGGTCATATGGTGTTCTAAGGGGTCACCTGGTGTCGTTAGGTGTCATATGGGGTCATAAGGGAAAATGTATGTGTAGTCATATAAATCTATCCATTTTAATTAAATGAATATTTTGTATTTCTTTGATTAAAAGTCCACTAGCCATTAGTTAATTAAATTAATATTTAATTAATTCATCTTCAAACATTCTCCTATTAATTAAATAAATTATTCAATTTATTTTAATTAATTCATCAAACCAGATTCACAATCAATTAAATGAATAAATTCTATTTATTCAATTTACCTCTTTTCTCTTTTAAATAAATTAAATAAAACATTTATTTAAATAATTATCCCCCCCACTTGCATTTTCCTACAAATGCAAGTTGCAACCACAAATTGAAATAAATTAATTTTTTTTAATTAAAATCTTATTTTCCCTCACCCACCAAATCCACTTGCACTCCTAAACCCCCTTCTAGATTCTTCTAAACCCTTCCTAATTAACCTAATTCATCCCCTAATTATTGTCACATTCATAAGCAACTTGGAGTCACTTCTCAAAGACTTCAAAGTCTTTGAAAAGCATTTAATTCTTTGCGTGTTCAACAATTTAACCTCTAAAGTCTTCCAAACCACTTATGACTCTTACATGACCATTTATGGTTAACCCCTAACTTAACCCTCATGTGACTCATGTGTCTCCTCAAGCATTTATTTCTTTGACCATGGTTATCCCTTTTACCTTTGCACAAGAGTTTATCTATTGGATAAAATCATTATTCTTTGGATAATGAATTTATTTACTCAACCCAATCTTGAACTTAACTCCCAAGTTAACCTTCAGGTCATGTCAATCATTTAATGCTTATTCCCCCTCCTCTCAACCTATCTCATATTGACACTTGTCATCCTAGGATTGGGTTGAAAGCCCTCACATGGATTGAATATCATTCAATCCTGACCCTTGTTGAGATTTCTCAATATCAACCATCCATTGCTCCATTTTTCCTATAAATAGAGCCCATTTCTTCATAATCCAGATCCTGAAAACTTGTATGCATTTAATCTATAGTGAATTTTACAGAGAGCATTTAGTATAAATCACATATATTTTCATTTTGGACTAAAATAAATCTTAGTTCATTTCATAATATGTCTAATTAGTTTGTTTTACACTTGCATAGCATAGTTAAAACATTTCAATCTTGAACCTCCATAAGCATTCATAGTGCAAAAAGTTGCTGAGAACTACAATAATTTGGAACTTGGAGAGGAGAGGAACAAAGGAGAAGGAGCTAAGAGCATGTTAAAAGGCATTTGGAGATGTCTTGTGGTATTTACTTCCATAGTTAAATCCTTTATCATGTTTTTAGTGTCTCTTTTGATATGCTTGCTTAGATTAGTTTTTGGTTGATTAACACTAACAGTTTCTTGTGTTTTTGTGTTTTATATGACCACAGGCTTTAATCTAACACTTGTCCATTTTTTAGAGCATCATTTGGTGAACCTGACATGAATCCAACACCCAACAATAATTTGTTTTACAAAAACTAAGTTTTTTTGACTATTTAGCTTGACACACAGGTCATGGTTTGGCGCTTTTGATCTCGTTTTAGCGCTATTATAATTTGATATTTTAGCGCTATTGTCTCAAATTTAGTGCTACTGTCAGGATATTAGCACTTTCGATTCTTAACTAGCATTTTTTTCCATGTTGTAGCGCACTTGTTATTGTTGCTTAAAATTTTAGTTTACCGCGTTTGTCTACACTATAGCGTGTTTGTGTTAAGTAGCACTTTTGTTGTCACACAGAGTAGCGCTATTGTAACAGAACATTGTAAAAAAAGGGCCTTGTAACAAAAAAATATTTATTTCTTGCAAGTTAGGATTCAAACTTCATTTTGGTGCTTTTAAAATCAACAAAAACAAATTTTGTTTACTTGCAAGTTAGGGTTCAAATTTTTATTTGGTGCTCTAAAAATCACAAAACAAATTTGCTTTCATTGCAAGATAGGGATACACTCTATTTTGGTTCTTAAAACAAGACAAGAAAATTTTCTTTCTTGCATCAAACTAAAAAATTCACAATCAACACTTCAACTTATTGTGAAAGTAAAAAGAACAACCAACTTGTCTCAATTTTTGCAAAAATGATTTTATTTCATGCAAACGTGTTTTTTTTTAAGTTGACCAGGACTTCAAATTCTAGTTTACTAAAACATATTGCCTTTGAAGTTAAAAAGAACATCATGATTGTTGGAGCAACATCTCCAATTAGATAAAACATCATTGCAATGACAAGTTAAAAAGAAACAAGTGTATTTTGTTTTTGGCACACTTGTGCAAAAGAGTTGTTCGAGTGGTCCTACTTCTAACACACACTATCCTCTCCCTTGGCTTTTGTGGTCCTAGGTGCAAGAGAAAAGTGTTAGTAACACTCAAGTTTTATCTTTTTAAGAGAGGCCTACCAAGAGATCCATCACTCTTGGGAACGACCTCATGTGATAAATCCTTCGAGCTGCTATAGAAATCAAGTGAGAGTGAAAGTTGTAGCCTTGGGTATAGTTGTTCCTACAGTATAACTTGCCGAAAGGACAAATGTGCCCCACCACAAGTTACAAGGCTCTTAAGTGAGTGACTGTAGAATGAACTTATGTCCAAAAATATCAAAAATTACTAAACACCTTTAAGTAGTAGTCCACCCATTCTATTGATTGAGGATATTTGTGATAAATTCAGTGCAAGAGCATAGATGGTTTTGCTCCCAAGATACTCACCATACATATTTCCTTGAGTAGAAACATAGCTTTTTGAAAAGTCACTTGTGGTTTGATGAAAGTGATGACTCCCCCATCATAGGAATCATCTATTTTTTATGCTCGTGCAAGACTTAGTATATCACATCCTTACCTGCCATGGCGAGATTCATAATGTATGTAGTACCAATGTCGAAAATCTATCAAGATGTGGGCTGAAATTATTGCAATTGGCCATTTGACCTTAAGGATAAAAAGTGTTTGAAGTGTTTTCATTTATTCAAGACCAAGTGCAAATTGAGTCAACTTCAGGCTTTGGAAGAAACACCTAAAATACATTTGAAGGAAAGGATCATAAAAAGTTAAAAAGATTGGGTTGATCTACACCCATACTTACTTGTGCCTTTTGAGGCAAGATTCTTGTGTTTGTGTGCTTGCTTTGCTTTCTTGTGAAAGAAATATCATAAAAACCCAAATCCAACACAAGTATTCATCCAACACAAACATTTTCAAAAACAAAAGATCAAAAACAAAGAGCAACAAAAAAAGTATCAAACTATATGACCATTCTTCACATCTTGAGAAAGAAGAATCTTCATCAACACATCAACTTGAAGAAAAGATCATTGAGCTCAAAGACTTTAATCAAAAGGAGAAAATTCTTCTATCTTAATAGACAAATCTTTGTCTCTCATAGAGCCTTCTTATGTCACATGTATCTTTATCTTCAAGGGAAATCAAACAAATTTGATCAAGAGTCATTAAACCGTGGAGCTTTCATGCAATATCGAACTTTGAGTTATCACAAGAACAAAGGAGACAAAATAAATCCTGATTTCTTTCCCGACATTTGCATCACATATAACATAGCTCGAGAAGAACCACCAACCCTCGAGAGGGAAGAAGAAGAGTTTGTTCCTTATGTAACATGAAGCTTTTATTGAAGTTCACTTTTCATCCATTATCACATTCATATCTCATCAAGTCCATTCCAACTCTCAAAGCATCAAGAGGTTTTTGTCCTAAGTTCTATTTTATATATTGCTTGAATCAAACACAAACACGTCAGTTTTTAGAGTGTCTCTACATCTAGGATAAACTCATCCTGAGAGGCATTTCTACGCAGGTTAAAACTAGTCTATGAGAGCATCCTCTCATTACTAGGTAGTTGAGTCTATAACACATCTCAGATATCTCTAAACCTTATCAAATCAAACTTTGTCAAATAAAACACAACAAGCAATTCAAGAAAGAACTTTGGCAGCATCTACCTTTAGTGCTAGGGATCCATATGCAAAGCACTTCACCAAACATCAATCTTTCATTCCATCAACAACTCATCATCACTTTCATCAAACTTCAACAAAAAATTGTAAACAAAATGGCTCATACCAGATCAATATCTAGACAACAAGAAATTGAAGAGGAAGAGGAAGAAAATATCAATGAGTTCCAAGAAGCCCTTGGAGGAAATATAAATGATGAAAATTCAGGCACTACTACTCCAGCAGCAATAGAAAGGGCACAACACAACCCTCTATTTAATAGACTTTTTGATGAAATACTCAGGAGAAATGTTGATGCTCACTTTTTAAAACTTGCTCAAGAAGGGGCTAAACTACCCTCTGACTTTGATGTTGCGCAACTAAGACAAGCATCAGAATGCCAAAGTCATAATGAGGATGAAAGAGGTAGAGAACACATCAGATACAACCTTCATTAAGGTAATCCCCCACCTCCTCCTCCTCCAAATGACATAGACATGTTGTGACAACAAGTTGAGAATCTCACCCACCAACTTCATAGTGGTGTAAAAACCAATCAATTTTCACTTAATGACATTTGTCCCTATCCCTTTGATAGGAATCTTCATATGCCACCTTTTTCGCGAGGGTTTGAAACACCCAAGTTTGAAAAGCATAGAGGAAAAGGAGATCCCCGTGATCATGTTAGAGAATTCCATTCATCTTTCCTTGAAGTGGCATATGAGGAGGCATACCTAATCCAATTTTTTCCCCCAAGCTTGGGAGGAACAACCACATCATGGTTTTCCCAATTACCAGGTGGCATTAGGACCTTTGAAGAGTTAGTCCAAAAGTTCCTGGCACATTACGCACACAACATTGAATGTGATATCACAATGGCTGATCTATGTAACACTAAAAAAAAACCAAGTGAGCTATTTTCAGTCTTTCTGCAACGATGGTGCCGAATGTCTAGCAAATGTTCTCTTCAGTTACCTGAACAAGAACTAGTGGAAATATTTATTTCCAACTTAAATGAAAAAATGGAATTTCACCTCGACGTCAAAGACACAGACTCTTTCAATGACATGATCACCAAAGGCTTAAAATGTGAGTGGGCTCTCATCAAAAAAGGGCTTATCAAGATATATAATGAGCCAAAGGATGGCCCTTGACCATGCTTCAATAGTGAAAAGCCTAACTTCTGAAACAAAAACAAAAACGTCATCAACGATGGGGTTGTAGATGCAAGAACTATCAAAAGTGCACAACTTATGGTTCGATTTGTAGGACAAAACCCCCCACCCAAGAATAACACAGTTGCGCCTCCAAATAAAGGACACAATACATCTCAAGAGGAACCTAGACAACATCAACAAAATTTTAAACCAAAACGAATATACACTCCCTTAGGGGAACCCATCGAAATAGTGTTATGTCAGTTGGTTTAAAAAATCTGGTTACCTTACCCAAAACATCAAATTATGAACCTCAAGTCAAACCTTCATGGTGGAGGGATACTGAACATTGTGATTTCCATCAAAGGAAAGGGCATAAGACAAGCAATTGTCATAGATTGAAAGATCTTATTTAGGATCTTATTGACCCAGGTGAAATCGAAATCGAAGGACATGACCCAAAGACAATAAACAATGATCATCTCATGTTTAAAAATCCACTTCCATCACATGATCAAAGGTGTCCTTCCACTTCAGGGAGAAACACAGATACCATTGATTATATGCAAGCCACATATAATTACACTATGAATCACCTATATGATGTCGATGAATAAAATAAAACTATTAGCATTAAAAATCCCAGTTCCACTTGTATTGTTGTTACACGTCGCAGCAAGATTATCATAAAAGAAGCTCCACAAGGCACCCCATCTATCCCAAAGCAGTATAACCTTGTGGAATAGTTAGACAAAATGCCCGCACTGATATCTATCTTAGAGCTATTGCGCCTATCCCCATCCCATAAAACAATTTTGGATTAAGCTCTCCAAGAGGCATCAGTCCCTACAAACCTAAATACAGATCGGTTCCAAGCCATGGTTGGAAATCTAAGGTCATCATCTTGTCTCACTTTTTCTGAAAGTAACATCTCATCCTTCTAGCAACCTCATAATGCCTCACTCCACATTGAAGGGTTTATCAACCAACATAGGATCAAGTGAGTCTTGATCGATAGTGGAGCAAACCTGAATATTTGTACACTACAATTGGTCTCAACATTGGTATATGCAATTGAATAAGTGGATCCCTGCAAGAAGATCACAATCAAAGCCTATGATGATGGAGAGCATTCATCCAAAGGAGCTGTAGTGCTACCAATCCAAGTGGGCCCTGTGGTGAAATACATCATTTGTCAAGTTCTAGACCTTCCTCTACCATACAATTTATTATTAGGAAGACCTTGGATACACACCATGCGAGTTGTTCCCTCCACCTACCATCAGTGTATCAAGTTCCCGCATAATGGTGTAGAAATTGCAATCCTGGGAGATGCAAAACCCTTTGCATATTGTCATAATATCAGTCATCAACTAGAGATTACCATTCCCAACAATAGAGAAGCCATCTCCTCCACATCATACGTAAGTCTAGTTTCTCTTTCCAGTTCAAACACCACTATACCCAAGAAAGAGAAGCTCAAGATGAAAATAGTAGAGGAAGGTCCTGGGGAGTATAATTTGAGACAATTCTTTTGTGTGGGACAAATGCCTATTTCTCCTAGAACTCACGGTAAACCTCAAT
Source organism: Cryptomeria japonica (assembly GCF_030272615.1). Classification (NCBI taxonomy): domain Eukaryota; kingdom Viridiplantae; phylum Streptophyta; class Pinopsida; order Cupressales; family Cupressaceae; genus Cryptomeria; species Cryptomeria japonica. The sequence goes on from NW_026728838.1 coordinate 1,580,149, forward strand.
GGTTACTTCAACAACCACTGATCAAGCCAGCATGTACTTTGATGCCTTTCATCCTTCGAAAGAGTCAAGAAGAAAAAACTAGAGATGAGGACTTAGTAGAATGGATCTATAAAGACCCAATCATCGTAGACATCCTGCAAGCTAAGCTTCCCACAGATCAATATGGCAAAGGCCTTCTCATTATGTAAAGAATGGGTTATGATTATTAGAGTGCTTTGGGACCTTGCAAACAAGGAAGACATGAACTGCTGCAACCAGAATTAAAGCCCAAGGATAATATAGGCTTAGGCTTTCAAAAGGAGATCCTTCCTAAGCTTAGATTCAAAGGAAAACCTAGCCAACCTCTATATCAGCCTAATACAAATAGGTCACCTTTGATTATAAAAGCAACATCAAACACCATAGCAACTGCCCCATTGAGGCTAAAAATCCTAGGAAAACCATCCACAACACCAGCCATCCCACCAATTAAACCAACAACCCCATCAGCAATAACATCAAAAGAACCCTTAGCAGTGACAACTATATCAGAATTCCCAACAATATCGACAACACTAGCAATTCCAGCAGAAGCAGCAGATTCAACACTACCAATACTCCCTGTTTCAAATTCTTTGATTCCCATAATTCTTCCCTCAGCACCAATCATTTCATCTACAATGGTACATCAGCCAATCACACCTATAGTGTTTAAATCAAAAGATATCCCAGTATGGTATAGTAATCGGTTATTGGAAAGTGACTCAAAAACTGACTCACATGAGTGGGAATCTGATTCCATACAACTCAATACTTCAGATGAGGAAGACAAATTACCACCTCCATCTTGCAAAGACATCACTATTTATGAAGAAGCACAGATAAAGACCTCTTGGGTTCCTGAACTGGAAACTTCTTCCACAGACCCTACATCACATCCTACGCCTGATTGTGACAATGAGAGTACCATCAACGACCTTCACCACAACATCTTAACCCTCACTAACACATCTAACGAACTTAATCTAATCGATGAAGTAATGCCCATTATCCATCCTGAACTCATCGAATGGAACCAACCTAATCCTCCATGTCTTGACCATTTCCAAAACGATGAGGTGATTATTAACATTTTGGAACTACAAGATAACATACCAAGCAGGGATCATAAAGCTAGATTTGCCATAGAACTTAATAGCGCAGTATATTTTGAGGTAGATGCCAAACCTTTCAGCTACAAAAATATAACAATAAAACATGGATCTTCCACTAAAAACCACACTGTGGCACTGTTTGATCCCACAAAAGTAAAAAGAAAGAGTGTATCCAACGGTGAAAACCTCTCTAATGCGCTTGAGGATGAAAGGTTTGACATCCTCCCTTCTAGTACACAATAGGAATGATCCACAATTCTTAGTGAAGAAACAAAAGAATACAATGTGGGGACTCCTAAAACTCCTCACCACATACATCTGGCATCTCTTTTAACCCCAGAGGAACAACATAAGTTTTTAGAGTTCTTCCAAAAGTGCTAGATCAACTTTGAATGGTCATATGTAGACATGCTTTGGCTTGATCCTAATTTAGTCATGCATCACCTCACTATCACAGAAGGAGCCAAACTTGTCAAGCAGAAGCTTCACAAGATGCATCCTAAGATTGTAGTACTAAGAAATGCAGAACTTAAGAAACTCCTAGATGCTGGTTTTATTAGACCAATTGATTATGCAGATTGGATATCCAATATTGTGCTTGTCGGCAAACCAAATGGGGGCATCTATATATGTACTGACTTTAGAGATCAGAACAAAGCATGTCCTAAAGATGACTTCCCACTACCAAACATCGACATAATAGTAGACCTAACAGTAGGACATGCCATGCTTTCACTCATGGATGGCTTTTCAGGATACAATCAGATAAAGATCGCACTAGAGGATCAACATAAGATGGCCTTCACATGTCCATGGGGAACATACTACTGGAATGTAATGCCGTTTGGTCTAAAGAATGTAGGAGCGACTTATCAATGAGAAATGACCACCATTTTTCATGACATGATGCATACCATAATGGAAGATTATGTTGATGACTTACTGGCAAAATCACTAACAAGAGAAGGTCATCTAGACATATTAGAGAAAATCTTTGACAGACTAGAACAATATCAGGTTCGACTCAACCCAAAGAAATGTGTCTTTGGAGTCACCTAAAGGAAGCTTCTAGGATACATTGTCTCAAGTAAACGCATTGAGGTTGATCCTACCAAAGTCACAACAATCATGGACATGCCACCACCAAAAAATATTAGTCAGCTCAGGACATTACAAGGGTGGCTACAATCCATCTGAAGATTCATTGCACAACTGGCAGATAAGTGTCACCCATTTATACACCTGTTACACAAAAACATCTGCTTTCAATGGGATACCAGATGCCAGCAAGAATTCCAGATGCTTAAAGACTATCTCATGAATACACCATTAGTGATCCCACCAGATCCAAGTAGACCTCTATTACTCTATATTTTAGTAACAAGTACGACATTGGGTGTACTACTGGCACAACATAATGTAGAAGGGAAAAAGTGTGTTGTTTACTACATCTCTCACACACTGGTTGGCTATGAACTCAATTACACACCTATTGAGCGAGCTTTCCTAGCAGTAATCTTGGCAGCCACTAAACTGAGGCACTATCTGTTGACACATAAAGCATAGTTCATCGCAAAGATTGATCCACTCAAGTAATTACTTAGCAAAGCAGCATTGACAGACCGCTTTTCCAAATGGGTGATGATTCTAAGTGAATTTGACATCGAGTATGTGGACCATAAAGCTAGCAAAGGACAATTCATTGCAGATCAGTTGGCCAATGTACCACTCATAGATGATCATCCTCTCATTTCTGATTTTCTAGATGAAGAGATAATCATGATCATAGTAGCACAACCATGGAAATTATACTTCGATGGTTCATACACTAGACATGGCTTGGGGGCAGGCATTCTGTTTATCACACCTAAAGGTGACAACATCCTGAAGTCTTACAGGCTCACATTTTCATGTACAAACAACATAGCTAAGTATGAGGCCTTGATCATAGGTCTCATACTAACCATACAAATGAAGTTACAAGAACTACAAGTATATGGTGACTCCCAACTGGTCATTCGGTAAGCAAGAGATGAATATCAGACCAAGGATGAAAAATTCATGTCATACAAATAAATGGTGGACAAATTAAAGGCATCATTCATTACTATCACCTTTGAGCAAATACCCAGAGATCAAAATTGAGCTGCTAATGCTATGGCTACCATTACATCTCTCCTAGATCTTCCACAGAATTCAACACGCTATGAGTTCTTCATTGAATAGCTTTGGATTCCTGCTTATGATATCCCTGAATCCAAGATGATATGTCACCTTATCGATTCTGAATTCCCATGGTATGGTGAGTTCTACACCTACCTACGCGATCACACACTTCCTCCTAACCAATCGGATAACCAATGTAAAACCTTCATTCGCCAAACCGCTCAATATACCATTATTGCTGAAACCCTATATTGATGCAGTCTTGATGGTACTGTTCTTCGATGTCTGGAAGGGGATGAGATAACAAAGGCCTTGGAAGAGGTACACGAAGGAATTTGTGGAACTCATGCAAGTGGTCCGTCACTAGCCAAGAGACTCCTACACACTGGATACTATTGGCTATCCATGGAAAAAGACTCCTATTATGTTGTTAGAAAGTGCAAGAAATACCAGGTTCATGGAGACCTGATACATGCACTAGCATAGGAATTGCAACCGATCACAACACCATGGCCTTTTTGTCAATGGGGCCTTGACCTTGTGGGTAAAATCCATCCATCTTCATCCAACAACCATAAATTCATTATTACCACCATCGAATACTTCACAAAGTTGATCGAAGTTGTTCCACTTACCAAAGTCACTGACAAGAAGATCACCTCATTCATCCTTAATTACATCATCTACTGGTATGGTGTACCCATATCCATCATTACAGATAATGATCTTCCTTTCAAAAATCAAGACGTCCATGAGCTCTATGAGAAGTTTCACATCCAACACCACTTTTCCACTCCCTATTACCCACAAGGAAATGGTCAGGCTGAAGCATCGAACAAGAAAATATTAAGAATCCTCAAGAAGATAGTCAATGATGCCGGTTGTGATTGGCACATTCAATTGAATCCAACACTATGGGGATATCAAACTAGCATTCAAACCCCTACAGGTGCAACTCCCTACTTACTGGTCTATGGTGCAGAAGCTATCCTTCCTATTGAGGTCAAGATACCATCTCTACAGATTTCCTTGCATAACCTTATAGATGACAAAGCCTACAAAGTATTTGATGAATACTAAGAGGGGGGGTGAATTAGTATGCCAAAAATCACTGCACTAAAACACTTAAACAGTCTGAAGATAAACCGGTAAAACAATTTAATAGATAGACTAGTTATCACACATGCAAACCAACAATGCAAATAAAGCAGTAACCCACAAAAGCAATACAACCATAACATAAGATATTTGATGTGGAAACAAAAATGGAAAAAACCACGGTGAGATGGAACTCACAAGTCACTATCTGCATAATAGAAACCAGACCGGTTAAGGTCAGACCGGTTAAGGTCAGACCAGTTAAGGTCTTACAATGTTCTTCACCAGAACAGATCTTGTTAGGAATCTCAATCTCTGTTAGGAGATAAGTCCGATTAAAGACTACCTTGCCAAAGGATTTTAGATTCACAGAGGTGAACCACCTTGTTAGAGGATTTTACAAAAGGCTTTTGGGCCTACCTGGTTAAGGGCTATAAACTTGTCAAAGATGTGAGTAATCAACAAGTGTTTAATCTATCTAATAGCACAAACTACTTGGTTAGATCCAATATAGCTCATAGCTAATGCATTCTAGAATTACTTTTGTCTTCTCTATCTCTCACTCAGTTACAACTTGATCTTCTCAGATAAGATCGCTCTTACAACAACTCATCAATCACCTTAAACCCTAGCACAACATAAACCCTTTCAGCAACAACCTAACACCTTAGACATGATGTCTGTTTAAAGGAATTTGATTTCATGTCGGTCCAATAGGATTACATTACAATTTACTAGGTTCAACGCATCTAGACATACTCAATAACATGACACAAGAAGCACCATCAATGTGTCAGCACCGTTGAACAATCAGTGGATTGGTAACTCATCACAAAATGTCAGTTGGTAACTCATCATAGAGTATTACCGGTTCATACAAAATACTGGTTGCTGGTTTGACAAAAATGAAGACTGGTAAGAATGTGTTATGCCGCTTTGCTCCCTTGTACCACTTGAGATCTATGTACTGCTTGGGGTCGACATACCGCTTCAGACTGGGAAACACATTCTGCAAAATCACCAATAGTCTAAAGGTTGGAACAGATACCGGTTGAGCTCTAGCTCATACATATAAAGGGGATCTTAATGCAAGTGTGTGTCCATCAATGACTATCACACCATAAACATCAAAAATGCCAACAATCTCCCCCTTTGGTATTGATGGCAACACTTAGGAAAATAAAATTTTGACTGTATATGGTGAAAATGGATAACAATAATAATGATATTGAAAGGCTAAATGAATTCAACCACAAAAACCCTAGCCTAACAACAACAAAGATCCACCATAACATATGAAGATTACCTAAGACAATGCAAATCAAACAAAATAACAAAGATTATACCTTCACATGTCTAATAGGGTTTTGATCCAGAGGATGCCACAGGGCTCAGGCATGTATGCATGGACTGTGAGAGATCAGGCGTAGTTTGGGCCCTTGTTATCATATGATCAGGCGGTTACACAGTTGGTAGAGATGATGCCCCTACCTTGGGACATGTGGCCAAAGATTGAGGATGTCGACATGGATGCCGAGTATACAGCATACTGGGTGGAGCATCCATTCCCGCACCTGATGGATCCAGGAGAGGCCTTAGATGGAGATGGTGGTGGGGATGATGATGATGGTGGAGGTGATGGGGGTAGAGGCTGATGGAGGAGGAGGGGAGTAGTTGGAGAGAGGAGGGTTGCACCGTGGAGGGAGGGTGGAGAGGAGAGGCAAGCTCAAGTGGTGAGGGGTCGCGGTGGATTACCGCTACAGGTGCCAGCAGCACAGGGTCCTAGACAGGTATAGGTACAGGGACAGGGACAGATACAGGGACAAGTACCAGTACAAGTATAGGCACAGGCACAGGGGTAGGCATAGGGGTAGGCACCCATACAGGGGGAGCCACAGGCAGAGCCAGAGGGGGCTGATGCAAAGGAGGATGAGCTGATAGAGCTGAGGGAGATCTGCCAGGGATAGGCAGATGAGATCCAGGGGTTGGAGAGGGAGAGGGATCAGCTCAGGAGGAGGCTTAGAGATACTGAGTGGGAGCGGGATCAGGCTATTCAATGTTATACAGAGGCTGAGACAGCATTGAGGGCTGGGAGACAAGTAGCGGAGGACACATGGGCTAGATATGCCTATGTCCTGTGGGCAGGGGAGGAGATTGCCTACTGGTGGGATCTCTATTATGGTGCAGTGCTAGTGGATCAGTGGGCGAGGAGCTTCCATAGACCATCGCGTACAGCGACAGCTACGGGAGGGAGTCGAAGGAGACAGGTATCGAGTGGTGGGTTATGGGTCCTCCACCACCACCAGATAGAGGAGATAGGAGGGATGATCCTGGGGCGGGTCCTTCAGGGGCTCAGATTCCATCGAGGCTAGGCAGCTCCGATGGAGGGAGTTCATCATAGCCGTAGAGGGATCCCTATGTATCAGTATTGTACCATTTTTGTATGATGATGTAGACACCTGTGAGTGCTTTGTAGCCATATGATTGTTTTGACATCATTGTATTATGACACTTTATATATATATATGAGATGATTCATCTTTGTGGCAGCTATATGCATGTGTACCTATATGATGAGATGTTCTTATGTGATGTTTATGATGTGGATGCAAATATGTATATGATGCAATGCAATATTTTTGTTCTTTTATGTTTTATATATGTCTGCATGATGCAAATGTGAATGTATGTAATGTAGATGAATATGATAATGCAAATGTAAATTGTGCTAATATGTGTTGTGTGCAGGATGTGATGCAATTGTGATATCTATATGTATGTATGAAATGCTTATATGTGGCAATGCAGGCGCAACTACATGAAATGCAAATGTTTTTGGTGTGTCATTATACTCAGTCATGTGATAGCAGGCTACGCGGACTCGAGAAGGATGATGGAAGTCAATCAAGAAAGGGGATGAAAGATAGAAGATATGAAAGTGAAAGAGCTTCTTGTGCGTTATCATCATTGAGCTTTATTATGGCAAGGAGGTTATGACAATCGAGGCATATGTTTGACCCAAAAGGTCATTGTACCTATTTGCATGGAGATAAGACAGTCACAAACAAGGAATGCCCCAGTTCATACTAGACTCACAGTGTCCTCATATCCTTGGACAAGTCATAGCATTACTAAGAGACAATCCACAGACAGAAAATACAAATAGGTGACGATACCCCATCCTCGCCTTTCTAGTCAAAGACATCCTGGAGATAGAATCTCTAGTCAGAGACATCCCGGAAAAGCTAAAAGACATGTCACCAAAAGATAAAATCAAAAGAAAACCAAGATTCGACACCAACATCCACTGTAGTCCTCAAGTTTAGTGTCTCTTGTCACTTGTATAAAGTCGTATTTGATTGTGGTCACAATGTTTACTTTCACAAAGAGGATAGATAGCACTAAACCATAATGTTGTCTGAGTCTATTGAAAGATTTGATTTGTTGAAGCCCATTGTTGCTGCTGTGTCTCATCTGAAACTGACTGAATCCATGAAACTGATACTTTATTGTGGAGAAGACAAAACTTTATTATGGATTGGCGATGCAAATTTTTCTTTATTGTAGGTTGTGTGCGGATAGACTGAAGGAAGTTGGAAGAAACTGTACTCCTCGAAACATGTGATGTTCTCAGTTCCACACCCATCACTAGATGTAGGATTTGCCTTAGCCACAGATAGGATCTGATTTATTATGGATGGAAAGGGAGGTGAAAAGGGAGGTTTATTATGAATGGCTAACCAATCTTGGGTAGATCAATAACAAGCCATGATGGGAATGGGTAAGTTTATTATGGATGAATCAGAGAAACGAGACTCGCCTGAAATCGCCCAAACTCGGCGAGTCCGAGTCCGAGTCAGGCCAAACGAGTCCCAAGGGCTCAGACTCGGACTCGGACTCGGCCGAGTCTGGAGAGTAAACTCGCCAGACTCGCCGAGTTGGCGATTTTGGCTCAAAATCGCCCAACTCGGCGAGTCCTGAGCCCCAGACTCGGCTACTGGCTAGGTTAATAAAATGACAAAAAAAAAAACATTTTAAAAAGTAATAAGTTTTTTTGAAAGGGCGAAATTTGACATTTTGGTCTCTCCGTCAGGATTATTTTATGGAATATAACATTTAAGTATAAGTGACATTTCCTTATATCTTTCTTCTTTCTTATATCTTTAAGTTATATTCCATATATACTGTCAGGATGTTTGAGAGTGGTTTCGGGCCTCAAGGAATTATATTGCAAAATCTAGTTTTTGGAGGATTCTTCAATTTTCTAGACTTAGTCAAATTTCAGGATCAGGACATTCCAGACTTAGCCAAATTTCAGGGCATTTGAAGATCAGGATGACATTCCAGACTTTATCACTCACCAACTTGACCTAGCTTGGACCTTCAAGAATGATACTCACTCACCAAGCAAGACCCAATTAGCAACAAGAGCAAAACCAGGCCCTAAGGAAGACTCTCAAAGAAACCCTAATTCAGACTTGTAATAAGTTTTTTTGGCCTCACGGGGCGCTGCCCCTCGACCTCGCCCTGTATCACGACAGGGAGCGCACAAAGGGGCACTGCCCCTTGACCCCACCTTGGGGGCACTGCCCCCAAACCCCCGTCGAAAAATATGGGGGAAACTGCGTCGATAGAAGTAGAGAAAATTTAACCTATGAGTCTGACATTGATTGGATCGACCAGGTAGATATAGAGGTTGAGACTATAGCCATGGCAGAGGAGGAGCGGAGAGCACGAGCACAGATAGGAGATTCAGAGGCAGATAGTGACATAGATGTTCCTAATGTTGGTGAGCATGGCATGGTGTCATGGGGAGCGGCTATGGCAGTCGAATCATCCAGGACCTACCTTAGACACCTTTGCAGGGGGCTGGAGCTGGAGGGTACAGGCTCCTCTGAGCCATAGACTTGTAGTTGTATTTACATTTGATGATGATCATATGATGACATGGATTTTTTATTCCATGAGTTTTGTAATATTGTATACATTTGACAATATTTATATATCTATGTTTGTTATTTTCTTCAGCTACAATTTGCGTTTATGCTTATGTGATTGATGTATACTTGTGTATGTAATCAAATGAACCGAGTTTGATGATGTTATTGTGTCTTTAAGGTGTATTCAATAAAGGGTGTCTGAAACAAGTTTTAAATATTTAAAAATCTCTAAATTTCTTCAGTTTTTCACTATCCCGAGTCCAGACGAGTCTGGAGCCGAGTCTGACGCCGAGTCCCGAGTCCGAGTCTGAGTTGGCCTTGCCGAGTCCGAGCCGAGTCTGAGTCTCATTTCTTTGGGATGAATTGATTGTGAGTGTGTGCAAAGTGAAAGGATGAAAGTGAATCCTGAAGGAGGGAGGAGCAATGTCTCTACGCATGGTGCTGGTGACCCAATTTTCACCATGGTACTTGCCCAGGGTGCCACCAAAGTGGTTTTCACTGTTGGACGAAATTATTTCTCTTTAATTTTTTTGATTTTTCAATGTTTTTTTTGTGTCACAAGGCACCTGTTTGCCAGGTTTTCACCAAGTAACGATTTTTTATGTTTTATTATTATTTTTTTTGAATTTTTTTTTTTTTTTTTTTTTTTGCATGTTTGAATTAGGATACTTTGAAGAGCTATGTGTAAAACCTACGAAGGTACATGCTGTTGATAGGATCCTCCAAAGGTTCACCTTATGTAGTTGAGAGCTGATATGCCCCTGATCCATATGCTGCTATAATGATGTAAGGACCAAGCCAATTTGGTTCAAACTTGCCCTTCTTCTCTCTATCTTGCTGATTTTTGGGATTTTCTTTGAGGACCAAATCACCTACCTCAAATGTGCAAGGCTTGACCTTGTGATTGTAGCTATGACTCATTCGTTGTTGGTAAGCTTTGAGATGATTAAAAGCAGTTTGTCTTCATTCATCCAATAGTTCCAGTTCTTGTAAGCGAGAAACCCTATAGTCTTCATCACTGATGATGTTTTGCAAAGAGACCCATAAAGAGGGTAGCTCGACCTCAATAGGCAAGATGGCTTCAGTACCGTAAACAAGTGAATAGGGTGTAGCTCCTGTAGGTGTGTGGTCACTCATGCGGTAAGCCCAAAGTGCAGGATTAAGTTGGCTATGCCAATTACGGCCAACGTCGTCGATTGTCTTCTTTAAGATTTTAAGGATTGTTTTATTAGACACCTCAGCTTGACCATTACCTTGAGGATAATATGGCATGGAGAAATGATGGGAAATATGGAAGTGGTCACAGAGTTCATGAACATCCTGATTTTTGAAAGGACACCCATTATCAGTGATAATGGAAACAGGAATACCGTATCGGCAAATGATATAGTTGAGGATGAACGTAGCAATCTATTTTCCAGTGACTTGTGTGAGAGGCACAACTTCAATCCATTTTATAAAATACTCTGTGGGAGTGATAATGAATTTATGACCATTGGAAGAAGGAGGGTGAATCCTGCCTATGAGATTGAGTCCCCACTGGCAAAAGGGCCAAGGAGACGCAATTGGTTGAAGTTCTTGTGCTGGTGCATATATGAGGTCGCCATGAATTTGGCATTGCTTACATTTCTTGACAAACTGATATGAGTCTTTTTCCATATTTGGCTAGTAATATCCAGTCCTAATGAGTTTCTTGGCCAAGGTAGGACCACTAGCATGCGGACCACATATCCCTTCATGTACTTCATGTAATGCAATCTGAGCTTCGTCACTTTCTAAACATCTAAGAAGAGTGCCATCTAGACCTCGTCAGTATAGAATATCAGCTAAAATGACATATCGAGAGGATTGGTGAATAAAAGTGCAACGTTGGTTATTTGATAGACCAGGAGGTAGGATATTGTCACGAAGGTATGTGAAAATGGAACCATATAACTCAGACTCGGGACTGACGACGCATATCATCTCAGTAGGTATGATCTCATATGAAGGAACCAAAAGGTTATCCACCAAGAACTCATAGCGGGTCTCGTTTGGAGGTAAATCAATCAGTGAAGCAATTGTAGCCATGGCATCTGCGGCGCGATTCTACTCTCTTAGTATTTGCTCCAAGTCTATCTTTGTGAAGTGTTGTTTCAGGTCATCCACCATTTGTTTATAAGTCATTAATTTTTCATCTTTTGTTTGGTAATCATTAGTTTCTTGACGGATGACAAGTTGGGAGTCCCCAAAAACACGAAGTTCTTGGATCTTCCATTGAACTGCAATTCGTAATCCTATTGTTAATGCCTCATATTCCGCTATATTGTTAGTGCAAGGAAATGATAAGCGGTATGATTTTGGTATAGAATCCCCTTGAGGAGTTATAAAGAGGATGCCGACTCCTGCCCCATGTTGTGTGTATGAGCCGTCGAAGTACAGTTGCCATGGCTTTGCATGTGACATTGTCAAAATAAATTCATCTGGAAATTCTAAACTTAGAGGAACATCATCTATCATGGGAGCATCTTCTAATTGATCTGCGATGGCTTGTCCTTTTATTTCTTTTCTATCCACATACTCGATGTTGAATTCACTCAGGATCATTACCCATTTGGCTAGTCGCCTAGTAAGTGTTGCTTTATTGAGAAGGTATTTCAATGGGTCTATCCTTGCAACCAACTTGGTCTTATGAGTGACCATGTAATGTCATAATTTCTACTAAGCAAAGACCACGGTGAGGCATGCATGCTCAATTGGTGTGTAGTTTAGCTCATATCCTACCAATGTGCGACTGATATAGTATACTGCTTTTTCTTTGCCCTCAACAATTTGTTGTGCTAAGAGTGCCCCCAGTGCTGTTGAAGTAGCGGAGATGTATAGTAACAGAGGTTGATCTGGAACTGGTGGCATCAAAACTGGCAGATTTAGAAGATAATCTTTGAGTGTCTGGAAAGCCTCTTGATAGTTATCATCCCATTTGAATTTGATGTTATTATGTAGCAGGTGCTGAAAAGGATTACACTTATCTGCAAGTTGCGCTATGAATCTTTGGATGGATTGGAGTCTGCCTTGTAAGGATCAAAGTTGACTAATATTTCTTGGTGGTTGCATCTCCAAGATGGCCTTAACTTTTGCTAGATCAGCTTTGATTCCTCTTTTGGATACAATGAATCCTAGGAGCTTCCCGGAGGTTACTCCAAAGACACATTTCTTGGGGTTTAATCTTACTTTGTATTTTTCCAACCGATCAAAGATGGCTGAAAGTATGTCTAAATGTGTATTTCTATCTATTGATTTGCCCAAGAGGTCATCGACATAATCTTCCACGATTACGTGCATGAGGTCATGAAAGATAGTAGTCATGGTTCTTTGATATGTAGCACCTGCATTCTTTAGCCTGAAGGGCATGACATTCCAGCAGAAAGTTCCCCAAGGACAAGTGAATGATGTTTTGTGTTGATCCTTGGGTGCAATCTTTATTTGATTATAACCAAAGAATCCATCCATTAATGATAACATTTCATGACCTACTGTGAGATCAACAATTAAGTCAATATTTGGCAATGGGAAGTCATCCTTTGGACAAGCTTTGTTGATGTCTCTGAAATCTGTACATATTCTGATGCTGTGATCTGGTTTACTGACAGGCACTAAGTTGGAGATCCATTTGGGATAATTAATTGGGCGTATGAATCCGACATCCAATAATTTCTCAAGTTCTGCTTTGACCAGTAATGCCACTTGTGGATGCATTTTTCTTAATTTCTGTTTCACTGGTTTTGCCCCCAGTTTAACTGTCAAATGATGCATTACCAAATCCAGATCTAATCCAGGCATATGAGTGTATGACCAGGCAAATTTGATTTGTCATTCTTTGAAGAAACTTATGAATTTTGACCTTTCTGACTCTATCAACGATTGAGCCTGGAATATGTTGTGTGGAACCCTCTTCTGTACCAATGTTTGTTTTGATAGTCTCCTCTACCAACATGGATGACTTTTCCTCATATGATGTTGGGAGAATGTCGAGCTTTCCATCTTCGGGTGCCTCAGAGAGGTTTTTGCCCTCAGATACGTCCTTTCTTTTTACTTTTTTGGGGTCAGACAGCGCCACAGTGTGGTTTTCACCATAAGACCCTTGATTTGTTCTTATTTTCACATTTTTGCGACTGGAAGGTCCGACACCCTCACCAAAATATGCTACACTATTGAGTTCTATAGTGTATCCCACCTTATGGTCCCCAGGAGGAAGATCATCTCGTATGCCCAGATAGTCAATAAAAGCTTCATCATTTTGCAATGTGTCAAACTGTGCAAGTCCTTCATGATCCCAGTCAACGAGTTGGTGGTGAACAAGGGGAAGGCCTTTAATGTCTTTGAAGTTAGCGAGGCTAAGAGTGAAGATGCAGTTATATTCGGGTATGTCAAGGTAATTATCGAGGTCATCGATGGCACTCTCCTCACCAGTCTCGATCATGAACGAATCCAAATTATCATCACTAGTAGCGCATTTTGGGATAGGTGTTCTCATCCTATGTGATTTCAACCTAGAACCTTGAGACAAGGACTGTGTGGAATCTTCATGGGTTGTTTCTTGACCAACTTTGAACTTGTTATAAAATTCCTCTTCTTCTGTTGGTTCCTCTAGCTCTCTAAATATCTCGGTGAGCTTGTAGTCACTGGAAGACTTGTCGGAACCCCATTCCCATTCATTGGAATCTATGGAATAGCGATCCTCTTGTTGAATTTTGGTAGCTTTGATTTGTAAGGCTTCTTCTGTCCTTTGGGTGTGGACCTTGGAAGTTAAGAAACCAAGTTCTTTCGAGCATTCCTTTTTGAAAGTCAATTCAAGTTGTAAAGGTTCAATGATGCCTTCCTTTCGTAACCCAAGAGGGCTTTTTCCATCATACCCAAATTTTTGTAGAATTTTGAAGCCTTTGCCATATTTCTAACATGGTAGACTGATGTGATCTTGTGTGTCATCTTCAATGTCTTTGTAAAGCATTTTGTATAGATCTTCCTCTTCTAGTTCACCCCATCTCTGAAAGGTAGTAGGGTCCCATTTTAGTATCATGATGGATACTTGCTTGTTAGGATGTGGTCTTCCATATTCTTTTGGGGAACTCATGACTTCTCATAAGTACATGGTCTGATTTAAAGTGTATTCCCCAATGCCCTTGTCTTGAAACTTGCCTTTAAGCTCACCTTGTTTTGATGTCGAGGGTTTTAATGACTTAGGATCAATGTATGCCGAGGAAGGAAAAGCTTCACGATTACTGGGAATGATGGTCTCGGTCTTTGATCTCAGGTTATTGTAGTATATGAATGGATTAGGATCGCCGTTAACTGTTACTTCCACTCCATTATGAGGAAAATTAATGCATTGGTGATATGTGGATGGGACTACCCTCATTTCATGAATCCAAGGACGTCCTAGTAATATGTTATAAGTGAGATCTAGATCCAAGACTTGACAAACCACATCCTTTGTAACTGGCCCAACTCTGAGAGGTAAGGTGACTATGCCCTTGGATGAACCCTCTTCGTCATCATATGCCTTAATGGTGATTTGATTTGTAGAATTCACAGCTTTATCAAAATATCCCAATTGTTTAATAGTGCTCAATGTGTAAATGTTTAGACCTGCTCCTCCATCTATCAGGACTCTTTTTATTCGATGTTTGTGTATGAAGGCTTCAATGTGTAATGGTGCATTATGTGGCTGACTTACGGAGGCATCATCGGCTTTTGTGAATGTAAGGGAATGTGGAATGAAAAGGTATCCCACCATGGCTTGAAACTGGTCCACATTCAGATCAGTAGGAACGGCAGTATCTCTCAAGATTTTGTCAAGAATGGCTTTATGAGCGGGGGATATGCATAGCTCAAGGATGGAGATGCGTGGGTGTCTTCCCTAACTGTTCTACAAGGTCATACTCAGGTTTGGTTGATGAAGAAGTGGTGTTTTTATTTGGAGCACCTTGCAAAGTGATTTTACCTCAGCGGGTTGTAACATGACATTCAGAGGTAGGTTCAGAAGAAGATCCAACACCTTTTAGGACAATCCTAGGTCTCCAGGTAGAATTCTCAGATGTTTTGTCCTTGATGATAATGGTAGAGACATAATTGTCCATCGAGATGTAATTGATGGTTGAATCATAGTTGTAGGATGTTCTGGTATAGTTGGTTTGGTCATCTATGGCTTTAGCTTTTCCTTTGTCATGTTTTGGGAATGGTTCCTTAAACATCTCATGCTCTTGATTAGATGAGTGTCCTTCAATTTCAATATCACCTCTATCAATGAGATCTTGTATGATGTTCTTTAGTCGATGACAATTTCTTGTCTTATGACCCTTGCTCTTATGAAATTCACAATACTCATCATCATTCCACCAATTTGGTTTAACCTTCGGTTCATATGGAGGAAAATCTGGAACTGTGATTACTTTATTTGCCACTAGCTTTTTGAAATTTGACTCAAGTGGTTCTCCCAATGGAGTGTACTTCCTTTGTGATCTAGAAGTTGTTTGAGTATTCACTTGATTGTTTGTAGAACTTGATCCCGAAAAGATGAATTTGGGTCGCACTGTGTTGGTGTCAACAACACCATCATTGACTGTGTTCTTGTTTCTATTCCAAAATCTCGTCTTGTCTTTTCCTTTAAAGTCATCTTTGTTTTCCTTGAATATCTTAATGACTCCTTGTTCAATTAGGACCTTCTCTATTGCTAAGCCTTTTTCAACGATGTCCTTGAAGGTGGACGAACAAGCTTTTCTTAAGTCATAACCAATGTCTTTGTTAACATTCTGGGTGAACATCTCTACCATTTGTTTTTGTGGGATTTCACAAGAGCATTTGCTGGCTAGATTCCTCCATCTTTGTAAAAATGATGCAAAAGACTCTCCCTCTTTTTGCTTGGTGTTGCACAAAGTAGTGACTGATACGTCTATCTCTATGTTGTAGGAGAAATGTTGGATAAATGCCTCTGCTAGATCACCCCATGACTTAATACCAGGTGGGAGTTGGGAGAAACATTCCATAGCTTGATCACCTAGGCTTTGTGGGAATAATCTCATCAAATATGTCTCTTCTACTGCTACCTCAATGCAAGCTGTGAAAAACTATCTTATGTGTGCCTTAGGATCCCCTTTTCCTCTATACTTATCAAATTTAGGTGTCACAAAGTGTGTAGGAAAAGGAGGCATTGGAATGCTCTTGTCAAATGGATAAGGACATATGTCTCTCATTATGTATGTTGGCTTCGGTGTATTTATGTCCTCCATTTTCTTTTGTAAGTCCTTGATTTGTTGCTCCAAATTGCTCTTAGGTGGAGATCCACTTCTTGGACCATACCCCATGCTTGAGGCACCAATTGGAGGGGGAGCATGTTGCATATATGGATGATATTGATCATATACATGTTCATATGGAGGAGGTCTATAATGATGCTGCGTATATGGACCACTTGGTATAGATTCATGTTGAGGAACATCATATCTATTTTGTCCATGTATACCATATTCTACAGGCATGTCATGTTCTAATGTGTTGCCCCCAAATTTGACATGGGGTTTCCTTGTGTCCAAATTTTGAGCATGCCTTTGAATATCCAATTGCTTTGGTGGTTGATCCTTAGCATTGGTGTGTGATTGAGCATATCTATCTGCATAAGACTTCCATAATGGTCTGTGAAGGTGAGTATCATATGCTTGACCATGTGTATGTGGGACCTCTAGTTTCTGAAACAAAGATGATGGTGATTTAGGTACCATATGTGGTCCTCTATTGCCTCCACTATTAGGTCTCCTTTGATCCATGTTGGAGTGAGTTTGTTGCAAAGGTCAATTTTCCATTATTTGAGACATGTCAAAATCATGAAGTATCTTGGCTCCACTTTGTGCCATCATTTGTAAGAAGTATTGTCTATCCCTCCTCATTATTTCCTCAACCAATCGATTGAAGTGGGGATTCGTAATGGATTCTTCCACATCTGCTAAATGTATGGAAAAGTTATCCATATTGTCATTATGTGTAGCAATGTTGTTTGTAATGTCCATGTTCTCAACATTTGGAATGTTTCTATAGGCATCCATGTCAGGTAATGTAGTATGATTAGAATTGAAAAAGATATCATTCTCATACTCATAAGAACTCATGTTTGTAGACTCTTGAGCCTCTTTAGTTTCTCTCCTAGATTTTTGAAGATGGGTTTCAACCATGAACTAGGTATTGACCAAGATGTGTGAGACTAGATGAAAATGAAAAAAAGTATGGAAGACCAAGAGTTGAATGGAATGTAAATGAATCTAAGGTGTACTTGCAATGTCCAAAGTGTAAGACTAAGTATGTATGTAGTAGAGTAGGTGTGACTTCCAAAGAGAGGATAGTTTCTCTTGATGAGGTAAGTTGACCTTGACTCTAAGTAAGACCAAATGAGACCCAAAGGTAAGAAACCTTGATGAGGGACCACTTAGCAAAGTGTTGTTGTATGTAGTGTGTTGACAAAGTATAGTGAGGACAAGGAAGTGACCTTTTGACTCAAGTTTAGATAATTGTGAATGTAAAGTGAGATGTGAAGCAATGATGGACTTTGTGAGACCCAAAGATAGGTTGAATGCTAAATGAAACCCTAGAGAAATGACCTAGGAAGCTCAAGAATTCTGAAACTGACTGTGTTTGTTTGCTGGACTGTAACAATTTTATTTTCAATTATGAACACAGACGCACTTGTATACTTCACAGACATGGTTTCCTGACACAGACGTGGTTCTGTTCAACATAGACGTGTCTCTGAGATTTTTTGCCAAGTGTAATGTTGATTCTGGGAACACAGACGCGTTTCTGCCCTTCACAGACGCGATTATACAACACAGACGCTATTATGTCAGACACAAACGCGTTTCTGCAAAATTTGTGCAATTTTTTCCTATCTATGAAGTTGTTTTGTTGTGACCAAAATCTGATTGTTTGACTATTTTTCGTGACAAGAGGACACAATGTTGATGAAGACCCAATGTTTGCAAGTGTCTAGACTCAAAATGACTCCAAGAAAAGTGTGATGTTTGATGTAAAAAAAATGTTTTGCATACACTTGAAGACACAAAAGACACAATGTTTTGTTGTTTGGTCTTGAATGTTTGAATGTTTAAAATAAGTCAAGCACAATTCTTATGGTTGGCCAAGACAATAGTTGTTGATCCCACATGGGGTTTTACCCCCGAGGCTACGCTATTCAAAGTGGATACTTAGATGCTTGACCTCACTGGCTCCACCCTCAGCACTCACTTCTCGGGTCAGCCAAGCATCAGTCCCCACGAAAACTCCTCGTGACAAACTTTGTATCTCTACTAAGAACCGTATCTGTGTGGGCCGCTACTAGAGGTCTGACCTCCTGCCTCAACAACTAGAAGGATTTGGGCTTCTAAAATAAAAAGGTGCTAGTAAGGGCATCCGCTTGTGTGGCCATACATGCGGCACTTTCAGCTCTGTAAATACAGAAGGCTCCCAGCCGGTAGGGGTTATGCCCTACAACTGATCAAATAAATTTGATCAAATGGGTTTATGGGGAGACATAGTGTCGGTATGAACTAATCAGCACACGTTATCCATAGTTTTCACCATGAATACAGTTGTTTATAGTGGTTCAGAAGAGGTGGGTTTTCCTCGCTACCACTTGGGTCGTTCTCTTCTCACTAGTAGTCCTAATGACCACACGGGAAGACAGGCCCTCTAAAGATTAAACAAAAAGAGCCTATTGCTCAAGACACAAAAGACAATGATTCAATTTTAGTGCACAAATTGAAGTGTTTGCTAGTCTATGAAAACAAGGCACACAATAAAAATCCAAAAACCCTTGCCAAGGACCTGCAACAAAGAGTTGTTAGTAGTTTGGATTGTTTCAAATGATCACCCCTTCCTGGAAGCACACAAGTTAGGTAAATTTTAAATCCAAAGACTTTGTGAAAATAGGGGCCTTCAACCAAATGATTTTGCTTTCAAGACAAGCTGCACCAATTTCGTTAGCTAGATTTGAAAATGTTAGCTCAAAATAAACCAGATCTAAAACCCTAAATGCAAAATCCAAAACTGAATTAATAAAACCCAAAATTTGAAACTGTTGAATGCAGATGCTATTACCCTCAACACAGATGCAACTTCATGACACAGACGCAGTTCTGTGAGGCACAGACACGACTATAGAACGCAGATGCGATTTATGGACACAGACGCGGTTAAAAACAACACAGACGTGACTTAATAACACAAACATGCTTTCCCGGAACCTGCAAAATAAAATACTACCAGTAACACAGACGCAATTCCAGATGTCGTAGACATGCCAGAAAAACAAAAACGCGATCTGAAAGTGCGCAGATGTAGGAATATCAAAATGCTACCGAAAACGTCAGATCTGCAACTTCAAAATACAAAATCTGCAACAAGGATGTTAAATGCAAAAGGGACAAGAGTCCCACCGAGCGTGCCAAAATGTATATGGTGAAAATGGATAACAATAATAACGATATTGAAAGGCTAAATGAATTCAACCACAAAAACCCTAGCCTAACAACAACAAAGATCCACCATAAGATATGAAGATTACTTAAGACAATGCAAATCAAACGAAATCACAAAGATTATACCTTCACATGTCCAATAGGGTTTTGATCTCCATTCTTCCTATCTCCATTGATCTTGCTTGATATATTTGCTCTTAGATTTTATGTGCACAAGAGCTCAACAAAGAACGGAATGTGGTTACAAGTAGGATCGTAGTGTAGTCAATTGCATAAATTGATTCATTAGGGTGCATAGAATGATTAGGGTTTGATAATGAGGGAAGCATCTCCTTATATAGAAGACACAATAAGAAATGGAGGGATAAGATTGAGAGGTGTAAAAGGAGGTCGGCTAAGATTAGAGGGTAGGTAAAAGAAATAATAAAATAATGAAAGGGGTAGGTAGTGTATGTGTAGACACCTAAAAATGGTCAACGCTTGCGGAGTCATACTTTAACATTTGCGCATTGCCTCATTTTAGGTTTTTGCATCACATTAACATTTCTCCTATGTTACGCACTTGGTTTTTTATCATTTGTGAACATCGAGTCATTCTTCTACATTCTTCAATCATCTCGTCCTCAAATTTGGTCTTGTCGACAACAATATTCAGTCACGATTTTGATCGATTTTACCCTGTCACATCAATGTGCATCCTAATTTTTCATCATTTTGGACATCATCAATCCTAATTAGGGTTTTGTCCTCCTAGCAATCTTATCAATTTTATCATCAATCTCATCATTTTGGGCATCGTCAATCCTAATTAGGGTTTTGTCCTCTTATCAATCTTGTCGATTTATCATCAATCCTTTAATCTTGTCGTTTTACGATCGATTTGTCATCGATCGTTGTCATGTTCGATCTTGTCATCTTGCAATTCATTTTGTTGTTGATTCTTGTCCTTTTGTCAATCTTGTCATTTTGCGACCGATTTGTCATCATTTCACTATCAATCATTATCTGTCTCAATTATGTCAATTTGGATCAATTTGTCATTGTTCCTCGTCAATTGGCGCATTTTATCAAATCATTTATCACATTGGTCATTTGTCAATCTAAAATCAAATCAAATCGAGTCAATTATCTTTCAAGACCTAATTCGTCTTCCAGGGTTTCGTGATTTCATCATTTAACCTGGTTTGTCATTTCTTCCTCTAGGATTAATAAATTATTTATTTATCCTAAGTTTTCTTGTCACAATTAAATGTTAATTTAATTGGCTAATTATTCCTCTTTGTGAATTAATTAATAAATGACAAATTATTAATTAATTTACCTAATTTCATTATTTCCTAATTTCATCATTTCATCAATTTCTAAATTCCTAATTTCCACCTATTTTCTAATTTCCTAATTGCAATTTCCACCTAATTAACTTGTCTTTAGTGCTCCCTATTTTTATGCTTCATGCATCATACTCTTGGCATAGCAAGATGTCATAGGGTTCTAGTCATCTAAGTTTTGCATTGGCAATATGTCATAATTCATGACATAGAAGGTGTCATAACCTTCCTCTTTCCACTCAATTGTGCCATTTTCGAAATCAATTGCCAAAATATCAATGTCATGCTAATCTTGTCTTTTCTCCAATTTCTCTATAAATTGGATGATTTTCTTCAATCAATCGCTTAATTCCTTGAATCCTTGAATCCTTAATAACCTTCATGAATCTCGAATTTTTACTGAACTTTCGTTTCTAGTACTCTTGAGCCTTTTTGCTTTCAATTGTGTGAGCACTTGTAGGTGAGATCCACAAAACTATTGAAGAGGAAAGAACAACAATGGAGCCGCATGGAAGGAGTATTCAATCTTGAATCTGGTTTGCATAATGTTTTCTGTTGAATGCTTTGTTTCCATACCTTCATTGAATGTGCTTTAGAATTAGGTTCATTTTAATGAGTATTTCTTTGATTAAGCTATCATGTCTTGTGTTGTGATTGATATACTTATGTTTTGATGATTCCTAATTTCTATGATACAGTATGAATTAAGAGATGAATGACATGTGTCATGGGTAGAAAAGGTTAATGAATTAATTAAATAAATAAATATTTATTTAATTAATAGAAGAAATGAGATCAATTAAATAAATAAGATATTTATTTAATTTAGGAAAAGGATATTTTAAATAAATAAATGTATTTATTTAAATGAGAAATAAGGCTAGAAGAGGATAAATGAATTAATTAAATAAATAAAGATTTATTTAATTAATAGAAGAATTAAGCTTAGATAATTAAATAAATAAAATATTTATTTAATTAGACATGACAATTTTAGGTGTCTACATTGACATCTAAGTGTTTTACAACAAAAACATGCCATTAACAAAATTGCTACCCTTGAGCATATACACTATCCCTCAATCAATACAATGTATAGCAATTTTTGCATACAGAGCATCAACATTGAGATATCAGAGCATAAAGCATATATCAAAATTTTAAATCCAGATACTTCTCCCTATACTTCTCTAAAATAGATAGAGTACTTCTCCCCCTTTGTCAATAATGACAAGTACCGCTGAATAACCCTGTTTCCATTTGATATTAAAATAATAAAAGTTTATGACAACAAGGAATAATAATTGTCAAAAACCGATTTATAGTCCTACAAAAATTGTTTCATTGATAGAGACCAGGACTCAAGTAGGGAGGTGGCCACTTCTTTCTCTGTTGGCATCTGGGATACCTGTTCTTCCATGGCATCAACTGTGCTCATCTCTTGCATAACTGTCAAGGCATCCAGGTTCAGATAACACTTCTAAAGAATTTGCAGACTTGGAAGTAAAACCAGTTGTAGCTCCTGCAAATCTCTAGACTGTGTACTGATCTCTTGCTCCATTTTGGCTGACTGGATCTAAAACCGGTGAACGGTTTCCCATAAGTTGCAAAGGAATCATAAGGTGGCTTAAATGTGCTCAAGTAAGACTGTAAGTTTGTTTGAAGCTTTTGCTTCTGAGCTAGCACATCATCATAGAATAGATGGGGTTGACAGATTTTGCTTAGTAGCAGATTTCCCTCATCCAAAGTGTCCCTTATATCCTTTTGGTCTTTCAGCAGTTCAGACCGGAGTTCATTCAACTTCTTCACTAGAGCAATGTTAAGAGCCTTTTGATGCTCTTTCTTGACATTTACCTCAGCTGCTTCTTCCAGGCTCTGCACCTGATCATCCACTATAGTACATATTAGCTTAAGTTGTGCTAGTGATGATTCAATGTTGGGAAGATTGGTACCAGGGATCAAACCGGTAAGGGTGTCTACAACCGCTTTAATTATATCTTGCTCCTTTTTCCTTCAAATGATTTCAAGGTGCTCTTGAGTAACCTTGATGCTCTACATTAGCTCTGATTCACTTGCAGACTAGAGATTGATAGGACTGGTGAGATTAGCCAGTTTGGCTTGACTCTCTGTTGCCTTCGGAGTCTCCATCTGTATGCTCTTCACCACTTCCGCTACCTTGTCTTCTTCTTCCTTCTTTTTCTCTGCTTCCTTTTTCTTTTCTTGTTCCTTGTCTTCTTCTTCTTTCTTTTTCCTCTTAGCTTCCTTCCTCTTCTCCTCTTCTTTCTCTTCCTATTCCTTCTTCTTTTCTACTTCCTTCCGCTTTTCCTTTTCTTTATATTCCTCTTCCTTCTTCTTCTTTTCCTCTTCCTTTTTCTTCTTTTCTTCCTTATCCTCTTCTTCTTTCTTTTTCCTCTCATC
This sequence comes from Cryptomeria japonica, assembly GCF_030272615.1. Classification (NCBI taxonomy): domain Eukaryota; kingdom Viridiplantae; phylum Streptophyta; class Pinopsida; order Cupressales; family Cupressaceae; genus Cryptomeria; species Cryptomeria japonica. The sequence continues at coordinate 1,603,731 of NW_026728838.1, forward strand.
TTCTTGCTTCTTTTTCTCTTCATCTTTTCTTTTCTCCTCCCCTTTTCTCTTCTCTTCCTCTTTCCACTTTTTATCATCTTCATTCCTCTTCTTCTTCTCTGCTTGTTCCTTAGCCGCTTCCTGTCTTTCCTCGGCTTGCTCACTGCTCTGTTCGGTCTGTTGCACCTATTCTGTTCCCTTAGAAGGTATGTCCTAAGTGACATCTTTTATGTCTAGGGAATCGACATCAATAGTGTCGATTGGTTCTTCAACTGGGTTTCCTTCTTCATCAAAAACTTCATCCGATTTGGAGAAACCGATTCTTTTTCTGCTTGTAGGTTGGCCATATGTGCTTTGTGAGCATGGATAGCATGATCCATATGCTGATGAGTGTTTTTTTCAACATCATCAATTCTTCCCTCTAACAGCCAGAGTCTTCTTCTCCTTGTGAAGAAGAGTCCTTTATTTTGGTCCAAAACATAAAATAATTCTGAGTTTGAGAGGTCGAGAAAGTACTATGCAAAGACTTGCTCCCTAATCTCCTATTCTTTTTCTATGGAAATGTGCCATTTATTATCTAATGCCTTATAAGGAATCCAGTGTCTAAGATTTAATCTCTGATGGCAACTGGTCATTTTTACACAAATAAATAATAATCTCCTGTAGTACTTCTTCTTTCTCCTCATCACTAAAATCATCATAATAATCTACTAAATCATGAAGTAATTTTCTCCTAATATTCTTTACTATTCTTTGAGAATGTGTCAAAGGTTTATATGAGGAGATATGAATATTTACCGGTGCAGACGTTGCTGGTTCATTCTTCTTCATCTTCTTCATCTGTCTGACCTTCTTTGGCATTTCCTTAGACTCGGTCTCTTCAGAGTCCGATTCATTTGACTTAGTCTTCCTTTTTCTTTCAAAGACTTTTGCCGGTGCCACTTCCGGTTTCTTCTTTGGAGGTGACTGCTTGGTCACTCTTGGAGTTGCAGTAGTAGCCGGTGCTGATGCTCCAGGCACTGCCTTTACCTTCTTTGCTACCTGTTCTTTTTGTTTCTTAACAGAGGGTTCCTCGACTGGTGCAATCCTTTCCAGATAGGTTCGGGTCCTCTTTGCCTTAGGATCAAGAGGTGAGGCAATAAGGGTTGAGGCATACCCTTCCAGCATATTGTACATCACCTCATAGCCCATTGGCTCCACTTCTTCCATTCTAGGCTCAACAACCTCCATTAAGCATTTGTCCACCTGGATGGTGAAATAGATGTCATCTTCATATTTCTTGACGATATCACCTAAGATCCTCATCCTTTGGCTCATCTTCCATTCGAACTCATCAAAGTACTTGTTCAGCACATCAGGGTAACTGGTTCTGATTGCTTGAATGCTTTCCTTGATTTCCTTGGTTAACGGTTGGTTAGCAGACAACTGAACATCTCCTACTCCTGGGAAGTAGCCTTGGAAATAGAAGAACAACCCAACCAATAGTTATTTGAACTTGAATCTTAGTGCATTATACTGTTTGATTGACTTCAGATTAGACAGGAGTTGCCTCTGCATATCGGTGCATAGATCAAATGATACATCCTCTTTAATCATCCGGTAGGCGACATTTACCGTTGTATCAGATACAAAGTTAATTCTACTGGCAAAGAATGTTCTATAGCTTATCACCATGCAGGCATACTTAACAAGATCATCCTTGATGGAGTTGACTGTCATGCCTTGTGAATTAATCACTGAACTAGTGAGCCTTGACATTTCCATTTTGCTTATTGTCCTTAGGGTTGGCACTTCCCCTGTGTTGCAGAAACTGGTGACTGCATGAATTGCCTGAGGCATGATATCATGCATCCTCTCTAGGTACATCTTGTCACCATGGACTCTGCTCAAAATGATCCTAATATCATCCTTTGTAAAGTCTTCTAGAAAGTATACATCATTGTGGAGTTTCTTCTTTTCTAAGATACTATATTCCGGTTTGATTTTCTTGTCCTTTCCATAAAATAGTCCTAGTTGAGAGTGGATGGCTAGAGACCCTAGGTCTTCAATCTTGCAATCAATATAGTCAGAAATTTCCTCTTCTACTATCACTCCAGCTGGAACTTGTGATAGGGCATTATACTTTGACTTTCTTTGAATGAAAATTTCAGACTCAATGGATGTACTAGAACTAGTATGAGATGCAGAAGCCATTGTAGAATATTTTAAGAACTTGAGGAATACCTTTAAAACTTGAATTTAGGGTTTTCTGATTCTCCTTCACTCCACACTCTGTCGGTTGCCGAATCACTGCTTTGTGTTCTCCACTTGACCATTTGCAAATTGAATTTGAATCTCCTACACGATTTGTCAATTTCTTGAAATCTCAACTCAAATCGCCTTTTCTTCGCTCTTCTCTTTGAAAAACTTTTCTTCACTCGAAAATAGATAGTGAGAAATGATTTGAAAAATGCTTTTATACATGTCTCTCACCTACCGCCATTAATGCCCCTCTATTAGGGCATAAACCCTAATTTGCCTTTTTACCATTTCTGGTCTTCTACCAAGTGACAGGTATCACATACCAGTTAAGGTCTTTTACCGGTGTAAACCGGGGGTTCAAAAACATTTCACCATTTGCTCCCCCTAAGCCTTTTGAAGCTTAGTTTGCCGGTTCTGATATTTCCACACTAGGTGCAGAAACTGGTTCCTCTTCCAACAATGTTGGTTTCTTCCTCCAAGTTTTGAACATGTCTGCTTAAACTGTTTCAACATCAATTTCTCCTTCTGGAGTGACCGGTATATCATCAGATATACTATTTCTGCTTCTGCAGAATTTTGCAATGTGACCCGGTTTGTTGCAGTGGTAGCAAACCAATCCAGGTGCTCTCCAAGGTCCATTGTACATGTTTCCATTCTTCCTTCTTCATGTTGCAGCAGTGTGACCATGACCATGATAGATCATACAATTTTCTCTCCGTCCAGTTACCGCTTGATGCCCACCGCTTCTTGGCTGATGATTGAAGACATTAAACTGGTTGTGGTTCTGGTTCACAAAAGGTTCGGGACCAACACCTTGGGTCATTTGAGGATATCTTCCAGTGTTATTCATCACAGACCTGCATTCAAATCTCTATGCCCAAACTTGTTGCATACATAACAATGACCATTGAACTTATTGGATCTAGGTACATTGTTAATAAAGTAAGGAAAATTATTGTAGGCTTTGCTCCTACATACATTGGCAATGTGTCCTTCTTTAAGACAGTTAAAGCAAATAGGTTTGAATTTTTGCTTACCTTTTCCTTTGAATGTCAGTTTCTTCTTTGATGCTTCAGCATTTGTTCCTAAGGATTCTCCTTCCTCATTTCTAGAGAAACCAAGTCCATTGGTATTCTTTACTGGTCTAGATGACTCAAGCTTTTGCTCTAGCTTGATAGTACTTTTGCTGAACTTAGCAAGTATTTCCTTTGACTCAGAGAGTTCTTTTGAAATAGTAGTATTTGTCTCCATTAGGCTTTCATTTTTAGAGATGGCTATGTTCAGTTCATCTTGTACTCCTTCTTTTTCCTTCATTCTGCTCTCATGAAAGCGAGCAGTCAGTGCACTAATCTCTTGTTTCAACTTGGAGATCTCATGATCTCTGTCTTTCACTAGATCTTTTGCTTTCCTCCAGTTCTCAAGCTCTTGACTAAACCGGCTAGTCAATCCTTCCAACTCCTTTCTCAGGTTGGAGTTTGATTCATTCAACTTATTTACTTCTGCTATCATGGCTTCCATATTTGCTTCATTTGCAGAACTATTTTTAGATAGCTCCATCAACTTTTCTGCATGTTCTCTCCTTTTTTCTTGAGAAGCCTTGTATTTGACAATAAGATCATCATAGGCTTGCTTAGACTGAGTGAGCCATTGAGTAAGTTCCCTCAAGGTGTATTCCCCCATATCTCTATCCAAGTGGTTAAACTTATAGAAAGGTAGGCTTTGATACCAATTGATGAATACTAAGAGGGGGGGTGAATTAGTATGCCAAAAATTACTGCACTAAAACACTTAAACAGTCTGAAGATAAACTGGTAAAATGGTTTAACAAATAGACCTATTATCACACATGCAAACCAAAATGCAAATAAAGCATTCACCCACAAAAGCAATACAACCATAACACAAGATATTTGACATGGAAACCCAAATGGGAAAAACCACGGTGAGATGGAACTCACAAGTCACTATCTAGAGAATAGAAACCAGACCGGTTAAGGTCAGACCGGTTAAGGTCTTACAATGTTCTTCACTAGAATAGATCCTATTGGGAATCTCAATCTCTATTAGGGGATAAGTCCAATTAAAGACTACCTTGCTAGAGGATTTTAGATTCACAATTGTGAACCACCTTGTTAGAGGATTTTACAAAAGGCTTTTGGGCCTACCCGGTTAAGGGCTATAAACTTGTCAAAGATGTAGTAATCAACAAGTGTTTGATCTATCTAATAGCATAGACTGCTTGGTTAGATCGAGTATAGCTCATAGCTAATGCATTCTAGAATTACTTCAATCCTCTATGTCTCTCACTCAGTTACAACTTGATCTTCTCAGATAAGATCGCTCTTACAACAACTCATCAATCACCTTAAACGCTAGCACAACATAAACCCTTTTAGCAACAACCTAAAACCCTAGACATGATGTCCTTTTAAAGGAATTTGATTTCATGTCGGTCCAATAGGATTACATTACAATTTCCTAGGTTCAATGAATCTAGACATGCTCAGTAACATGACACAAGAAGCATCGTCAGTGTGTCGGCACCATCAAATAATCAGTGGATTGGTAACTCATCACAAAATGTCGGTTGGTAACTCATCACAGAGTATTACTGGTTCATACAAAATACTAGTTGTCAGATTGACAAAAATGAAGACTGGTAAGAATGTGTTATGCTGCTTTGCTGCCTTGTACCACTTGAGATCTACAAACTGCTTGGGGTCGACATACCGCTTCAAAATGGGAAACACATTCGGCAAAATCAACAATAGTCTAAAGACTATAATACAGCATACCAGTTGGAACAGATACTGGTTGAGCTCTAGCTCATACATATAAAGGGGATCTTAATGCAAGTGTGTGTCCATCAATGACAATCACAACATAAACATCAAAAATGCAAATAGTATCACATCTTCAGGACTTAGAAATACTTGATGAGAAGCGACAAGATGCATACAATCACCTCAAGGCCTATCAGCAATGCATGAGCATAAGCTATAATCATTGGGTTAGACCTTGTACATTCGAGGTAGGTGATCTTGTTCTTCAAGAAAATCCTCGTAACCAACCCAACCGAGAACATTAGGGAAAGTTTGAATCAAATTGGCTAGGTCCATATGTTATTACTGTTGTATTTGGGTTTGGAGCATATCAGTTGGCTACTTCAGAAGGAGAACCACTAGCAGATCCGATCAACAACATGCACCTCAAATGATTTTATACATAAGATGCATAGAGCATCAAGCTCCCATACATACCGGCAAAACACCAAAAATATTCAGATAAATGACCTGAAGAAAATACAAAAACATCAAAATAGTAAAGAAAAATCATACATCCAAATGGTGAACAACCATTCCGGTGGCACCTTGGGTAAGTGCGATGGTGAAAACCTGGCAAACAGGCACCACTCGTAAAGGCTATGGCTGTATTGTCTTTCAGGCTTGTTGGGATCGCATTCATTACATACACACATCCATCTTTCCAAACCATGACTTGTTATTGATCTGCAATCAAGAAAAGTACTTCATGCGTCTTGCAACCCACTTTTTCATAGTCATGTCTAAAACTGGGGGCAATACCCTTAACCTATTGATGGAAGTGGATTCTACATTACTTGTGATTCATTGGGTTCTTCATTCAAAATTGTCTCACAAAATACCAAAAACATTGAAAAATTATCTCAGAAAATACAAAAACATTCAAAACTATCTCACAAAATCCAAAAACATAATAAAACATCAAAAATCAATAAAAAACATGGCAGCAACCTGTACATACATTTTTCAAAGCAAATACCAAACAAACATTGTGAAATACTCCAATGATGACCACTTATCCAATCAACCAAACAATCAACATCAAACACGCAAACTGTCTAAACAAAGATGCATCCTTCCTTACCAAAAACAAAGACAAAATGACATTTTTTTTGACAAAGAAAATTTTGTTTAAGCTATCAAGTACTTGGTTGATTTGTCGGTTATTCATTCGTTTATATATATATCAGGTTGCTACAGCATTGTTTGTGTATCTTCTGTGAATTATTCCAGTGAAATATTGGGGCATGTCCTAATGGTGTCTAAGTGGGAAGTTCACTAAGCTACATGATCTTATGCAAAATAGAGTCATAGATCACTACGGCTTGCTGACTACAGTGTATACCTCAACCATATGAGCATGAACCATTATCGAGGGTCCATATTCTTTATTATTTATATATGTTGTTGATTACGGGTACAATGCTCCATCCTTGGTTCCTACTGCCTCACCCAAACTCGATAATGGTTTATCTCTGACTATGGTATGAACTTATCTTAGGATATGATTGACAAAAGATCAAGGAGGACATTCCAAGTCATGCATGAAAGGAGATAATCCTTTTCTATTCTGCAAGCAATACTCAGGTCAACTTGATCCATTATATCAAGTTGCTTGTATTAACTTGTTATATCAAAAACCATGTAAGCGATACTTAGGTCAACTTGAATCATTATGTCAAGTTGCTTGCATTTTCTAACAACATTTTAAAAGCTCGATGATGAAAATAAAACACTATGGATTGTCATTCCATCTCATATGTTTATATTGCATTCCATTCCATATCACCCATCCATTTATTCATTCATTATTTATGCATGGTTTTGTATGCAAGTGTGAACAAAGTTAATGTGAGTAGCTATGTGCAAATTGAGTTGGTCTTGGATACAATCGTGACAGAGTACTCTGATACATCATCAATGCATCGTGCAAAGTCTAAACAACCTTGCATTCATCTATCATGATCATATCATCATCATTACATTTAGTTTCATTTGCATCAAGTACATTTCATATCATTTAGTGGTATAAAATTACATATAGTTCATTATCATTTATTGACATTAGTCTTCTTATATCATTTCATCATTGCATAATCATGACATTTAGTTTCATTTATATAATAAAATTGTCCTTGTTTGCATTTACTATCATTATTAGCCATTACTATGCATTCATTTAGTGTCAATTACCAATCCTCATTTATCATCATTTATCATCATTTATCGTTGCATACATTTATTTATCTATCCATTAGTTAAGTGAATTCATTTATCCATTTAGTATATTTTTATACTCATTCAATTCATTTCATTTAGGATTCATTACAAACATGCATTCATTCTACTTTTTAAAATTGCATTATCATTTCACTTCATCATATTTTCTGACATTTAGAATCATCAACAAAATCATTGGCCTTAACATTGGTTCATACATTATCCATATACATTCATTTAGAAATCATCATTTAAACATTTGTAATTTACATTTGTTTATCCATATTACATTCATTTAACAAACCATCTAGATGCATTTACATATATTAATCATTCATTTACAACATTATATCCTAACATCATTGCATATCATTATCTCATTGTCTCATCAAAAATCAAAATCCAAAGTACCATCATAATCATCATTTTATTATACATACATAATCATCATGGCATTACATGCATAAGGCATTACATCACCAACACATCATGCACACATATATAAACCTACATATACATGTTAGCATCACGTCATACAATATGTATATAGACATCATGTAAAAATAAATCATCATAAAAACATGCATATAGGAATCATCTCATAAAAACACATACATATAGAAAGTACAAAGTATCCATCTGAGCATAAATCATAAAATCATCATCATGCATAAACATCCATACATATCAACAAAATGCATATCATCACAAAATATGGGATCTCCTCATATATCATATCATATCACCAAAAATATACATGTATCAGAGTACAATGAAGTCCCAAAAATTGGCTACCAAGAGCCATCCAAGATACTGTAAAGCGGAAAATCGCGATCGAACCCTAGTTGCTCTCCCCTCTTCCAACTCCAAGGAGAGAGAAGGGAGATTCACTAGGGTTGACGGTTTTCACTTAGGGGAGAGACTTTACATTCAAAAAGAGGGGTTGAAACCCACAAGATCCAATCCCACGCAATGCAAGATTGGATGCTAAATGAGTTTCAAGGGTTATGACAGCAAGGCTACCCTCTTTTGTAAAGAATGTGCATAGAAGAATTAAGCTAGGAATGCATAGAAAGTGAGAAAGATTCGCTTATAAACTGAGATAGGAATACAGTATGAAGTTGCGGTCCTGGAATTAGCAGTAAAATGTCGATACGACGCTGTCCTGCAAATTTGAGAAAAAGTTGTCAGGACGATGGCCCCCGAGTGCCACGGTCCTCCGAAAAATCCGCGAAATGAAGGGGGATCTTTTCGTCTCTGCACAAGGATTCCAGATCTTCAATTTCAGTTGCGTACCTGCAACCTACACACAAAAAAGTGAAGACGATTGGGGGGTTAGGGATTAGGGGTTTGCCTTTAGGTCAAACCCCAGTTTTGGAATTAACCAAGAAATGAGCAATGTTGTAAATGTAAATGTCTGTAATGTAAAACAAGTACTAATACCTTGTTGTAAGGATGTTTGTATCCTTATGTGCGAAGGTATAGATGTTGTATGTTGTATGTTGTAGTAGTATGTTGTAAGTGATCTCCTCTTCAATGGTTGAATCCTTGTCTTGAATGCAACACTTAGCCTTGAATGGAGACTTGAAATGATCAATTGCTTGAAGGAATGCTTGAATGCTTGAATGCTTGAGTATAGTTTCCATGCCTTTTCCCTCATGTATCTATCTCTCCAAATGAGAGAGGAAAATGTAGTTTATATACTTGTCATTTAGGGCTGATAGACTGATTTTCCCGACCTTAGGCCAACCAGGAAAGATAATTTTCCAATTTGCAAACATAAAGACCCGAAGTCCAAAAGAGACCGGGCCCAAAATAGGACCCAGGGACCAGGGCACTGGGCGCCATGGTCCTGGAGGACCAGGGCGCTGGGCACCCTGGTCCTGAAGGACCAGGGCGCTGGGCACTCTGGTCCCACCTCCCGGGACAGCAGGGTGCAAAGGAGGTTCAGGCCAGGGTGCAAGAAAATGCAGTTTTCAGTGTCATAATCAAGTTTCGGGGTCTCCATTCAGGTTGCGTGTTACGTCGCCATCGTGAAGACTGAAATGCGGTCGAAATTGCAAGTGCCACAATTTTAGGACACTACATTTAGCCCCCACTTTAGCGGGAGTATGTATGCTCATACTTCTGGTAAAGTACAAGGAAACAACATTGAAAGACTTTCACCATGTCAAGGAGGCAAGATACACCAAGCCCCCAGTGGACTAAGGATCTTACGAATTCGATTGACAAGGTAAAAGGGAAGATCACGAGGGAGAACCATGACTGTCAGCAGTAAGGTTCCCTCACTATGAGTCATGCAAGAAAGATATCAAAAATTTTCAAGGCAAAGCTAAATTTGTCAAGAAATTTTCAAGTATCTTGAAAAGATATGAACGGGATGTATGCCCCCCTATGTTAAAGCGATTGCACATGCCTCACCGGGGGTGATTGCTTTAAGGTAGTGATACATATAAGAAATGAGAAAGGAGCACGTTATCACAAGGATTTAGCCCCCAAGTGTGAGATAAGCCCAAGGATAATAGACACAAAACACAAAGCACAAGGTGACTTTGCTTTCCTTGGGGTCAGTATGCTGTATGATAATTCATGTATATATATCATATGTATGTATGCATAATTGTTCTTCATTCCCCAATCAAAGAAGGTCACCTAGAAGAAGGGAACACATGTGTCTTTTGAGTCAACATGAGAGAGACCAAAAGAGATCTCAATTCTTTGCATCGTCCTCAAGTAGACAACACTAAGGACAAAAAATAGAAGAATGAGAATAACATATAGAAGAAGTAACACAAGAGAGGAGGAGAGAATCTGCTATGCTAATGAAACTAGTCTAGCATGTCATCTACCCCCTGATCTTGCTGATCAATGTTTCGGGAAGGCAGGGAACACGCTAGAGGAGGAACATTCAACACAGCAGATGGAGCTATCACAAGATCCAAACAAAGGCTATGTTCATGTTCCAAGCCACGTTGTTCTTGTCTAGGAGCTAGGATAAGTGCTTTAGAAAATTCATTAGATAAATGGTTATCAATATCAACAAGTTCATATTCACTATCAGAAGCAAGAGAAGCAACATTTTCATCATGAATAACATTTTCATCTATAGCATCATCAAGATTTATAAAAATAGGGTCTTTAATTCTCACAGGATCAAGACCATCATGCATCTTATGTTTTGGAGATTTTGGAGAAAATGGAATAATGCTTGTTGAAGGTGTTTTTGGAGATTGCAAAGTTTGAGAAGCAGCTGCTTGAGCTCTAAGATGACGCTTTCATCGGCGTTCACGTGCAGAACGATTTTGTCTAGTCTTAGTAGGAAGTGAAGAAGATTGAGGAGGAGGAATGTTTTCATCCTTATCACTTGGGTGTTTAGGTTGTGGTCTCTTAGGCTGGATAATAGGAGAAGAAGAAGGTCTCTTCTCTCTATAAAAAGAAGGAGGAGGAACTACTCCATATAAAGGAGGAATATTTGGTTTAGGAAGGAGACCAAGTCCATCATGATGAGGAGGGATAGGTCTACTTTTAGGAAGTTTATTAGGTATAGACATAGTCACATCCATAGGGATGGGTTGGGAATCTTCTTGAGGAAAGACATTAGTTTTATCTTTCAAAGGAAGAACTTCCTTCTCAAGAATGATAGGAATGTCAAGTTTGGGTGTTCTAGGTTCACTTAGAGATAGGATCATGTCTTTTTTCCACTTTTGATAAGATTTGAAAAGATGATCACTTCCCGGAGGAAGAGATTGGAATTGTGTAGGCCAAAAGTAATCAATAGGAACGCTAGAAGTTCTTTTAGCTGGTTTAAAGAGACTATGATTGACAGTAACAACTTCACCATTATGGGGAAATTTCAAACACTTATGAATAGGAGAAGCAATAGCTTTCATGGAAGATAGCCAAGGATAGCCAAGCTTCACACGAAATTGTTCGGAAGATGGAATAATAGCAAAGTTCACATCAAGGGATTTGTTATGGACCTCAATAGGCAATGTAATAGAACCAATTGCAGGAGAAGAAAATGCATCAAATAGTTTCACAATCACATCTGTTTTGTCATATATCACTTGATTCAATTGCAAAGTAAAAAGAAATTCTTCAGTAATAACATTAACCATGCACGAAGGATCAATAAGCACTCCACGGCAAGGTGTATTCTTGACTTTTGCAACTATGTATAAAGGACCATCAGGTGCCCTAATGTTTTCACTGGAATCAAATGTGATGGAAGGTTCTTTAGGGTTTTCTTGCTGCTCTACAAAGTTAATCACATTCGGAGTCATAGACACAAGACCATCAGATGAAAAAGAGGAATCATTAGTCTCAATCACATTAGAGGTATGAGAAGGTAATAGATCAGTGAAAATCTGAAGATTTTGATTAGGAGGAGCTACAGATGTATTGCCTTTATCATTCACTCCAGAAACAGAAATAGTATTATTATCAATCAAATCTTGAATTTTACCCTTTAAAGAAAAACATTTTTCAGTATCATGCCCAGGCTGACGATGAAATTGACAAAAAGCTTTGTTATCAAAATAAGATGAAGTAATCTTTGCAGGATCAATTTGCCTTATAGGAGGAAGAGTAAGCACATTTTGTTCCAATAACTTATTCATAATACTATGCAATGATTCATTCAAAGGAGTATACTTTCTTTCTTTCTTGAAAAATTTAGAAATAGGAGGCACACCTGATGCTGCATTCACATTGTTGTTGATGATGTTTTCATTGAATTTGATGGAATCTCTATTCGGTTTAAACTTCCCAAATGGTTGTTGACTTCTATCACCCTTATCACTCGGAGCCATAGGATGTGATTGTTCCATTTGACTCACAGTCAGTTGATAATTGTGAAGAGTTGCACACAACTGTTGGAAAGAAGTAAACTCAGAAAACATAAGTTTGTCTCGAATATCTTTTTGTAAATTAGAAATAAAGATTCTTTGAATATCATTGTCAGGCACTGGAAAAGAAATTTGACCATACAAATGCTTATATCTACCAATGAAATCAGTCACTTTTTCTTTAACACCTTGTTTACAATGCATTAAATCAATCAAAGTAACTTTAGGACTTATATTGTTTTGAAATTGTTGAATGAAAGCATTTGCAAGTTGTTTGAAAGAAGTAACAGAATAGGAAGGTAACGAGCAATACCATTGTAGGGCTTTGTCTCTTAATGTTCTAGTGAACAGTTTTGCAAGCAACCTTTGGTCATAAGCAAAATCGGTACATATTGTTTGAAAAGTCTTAACATGTGTTAGAGGATCACCTTTACCATTATAAAGCTCCAAATGCGGAATTTCAACATGTTTAGGGGGAATAGCTCGAACAATGTCAAGAGAAAGTGGGCTCGCAACATCAAATGTGGGCACACTAAACTTAGATTGATTCATAGAGGCAATTTGTTGCTGTAAAGAAGAGACAGTTTGTGCAAGATTGTTAATGGTCGCTTCAGTCGAAGAGTTCATATTAGACGTGTTAGATTGTGATGGAGGTGTTATGTTATTGAAATAAGGTAGAGAGTACGGTGGTGGGACACTATGATAGTTAGTCATAGGAGATGATTGGACAGGAGGAACACTACAAGGAGGAATGGAATGATTAAACGAGTTGCCCCCTTGCGTCATGTTCATTTGTGGTGATATAATAGGAACACTCATTGAAGGAATGAATGAAGAAGTTGGATTGAATGAAGGAAGAGGGTTAATTGAAGAAGAGGGATTGCCCCCATGACTAGTGATCATAGGAGGAATATCTTGTGTTGAAGTAGTCATTATGTTTGATGTAAAAGTAGGTATACTAGCAATAGGAGTCGTCAAAGGAATAGAATGATTGTCTTGAGTAAGAGGTTGTGTATAACCTAAGGTTTCGGCACAACTTTTCATAGGCATCACATTTGAATCCACAATGTGTGCAATACCACACAAAATATCAATTCCATTCTTATCACTTTGAAGCATACGTTTTAGACCCTCAATTAAAGGAAGAGCTTGACTATCAGGGTATTCTTGAGACATCCATTGTCGAAAATTTCTCAAATTGGTTATCCAATTTTGAAAGTTGTTCTACAGAAACCTCATGGAGAGCTTCTTCATCATTAAGAGGATTAGAGGAATTACCCATGTCCTCGTTAAAAAGACCATTCAAATTAGGTTCCATCTCCTCAGTAATTAAACCTTGGAAGGACTTAATTCTAAGGCTTCGTCTAACGGGAATAGTGTAAGTAGGGCTTATTGTTGTAAAACTCATGCACTAGAGAGAGAGAAGATTTTGAATTTTTAGAGGTAGCAAATTTCAGTAAAACCAGCCAATCTTCTACATTTAACCTGTTAAATACGATCAGGACAATCTCCCGAAATTTCGGAAAAAATGTCCAGGACCGTGGCGCTCGGGGTGCACACGGTCCTCGCAACTTTTTTCGAAATTTGCAAGGATGAAAGTTATGATGATTTTACAGCTAACCTGAAAAAATTGAGTGATTTTACGATCTGTAGATAGGCCAAATTAAAGTTGCAATCTCAAAATTGAACCCTACCAAGATTGTCGAAAAATGCAAAATTTGAATTTTGAAAAAGAGAGGGAAACTGAAATTTTGAATTTTATAATTTTAGAGGGAATACCAAAAGCAATGCAAGTTTTGAAATTTGAAAATTGACTCAATTTCACGCAAAATTCAATTCTGAAAGCGGAAATCAAAGTTGTTGTAATTAAGCACTTAATTTCAAAAGTCACAAATTGCAAAAATTTGAATAAATCACTGAAATTTCGAATGAATGCTAACACACTTTTCAGATTTAGGACTGTAAGAAACACAATTTTGACACAAATTTCAATTTCAACAATTTTTGAATGATTAGAAGCCTCAATCCAAGCAATCACTAGACCAACTTTGACTGTAATTTTGAAGGTGTTAAAATTGATAAAATCAGCCAAAATTCTGGATTTTAGCAGGAAAATATAGTAAGATCTCGCTCCCGAAATTTCAGAAAAAATGTCGAGGACGATGGCGCTCAGAGTGCACACGGTCCTCGCAACTTTTTTCCAAATTTTCAGGGATGAAAGATATTGTGATTTTATTGCGGAATCCAAAGTTACAGCTGATTTGGAAATGTTTTGATCAGTGAAATTGTCAGACAAAGGTTGAATCAAGAGGGTTTCAAAAATTAGGGTTTTGACACTTAACCACTTAATTTTCAAAATTAAAGCATGGATAAGAATTGATAATTTGTAATAGAAGGGTAGATCTAAAACAAGCATTAACATTTAGACATTTCACAAGCTTAATTACTAAAAAGAAAATTTAGGGTTTTTATGCAATTAACCTCTAAAATTTTGTAAAAAATCAAACATGGAAATGTAATAAAGGAATCCAATTTTCAGATCTAACCATGAATAATCAGAAAGGATGTTCACGTCGGGTTCACCAAAATGTAAAGCGGAAAATCGCGATCGAACCCTAGTTGCTCTCCCCTCTTCCAACTCCAAGGAGAGAGAAGGGAGATTCACTAGGGTTGACGGTTTTCACTTAGGGGAGAGACTTTACATTCAAAAAGAGGGGTTGAAACCCACAAGATCCAATCCCACGCAATGCAAGATTGGATGCTAAATGAGTTTCAAGGGTTATGACAGCAAGGCTACCCTCTTTTGTAAAGAATGTGCATAGAAGAATTAAGCTAGGAATGCATAGAAAGTGAGAAAGATTCGCTTATAAATTGAGATAGGAATATAGTATGAAGCTGCGGACCTGGAATTAGTAGTAAAATCTCGATACGGCGCTGTCCTGCAAATTTGAGCAAAAGTTGCCAGGACGATGGCGCCCGAGCGCCACGGTCCTCGAAAAAATCCGCGAAACAAAGGGGGATCTGTTCGTCTCTGCACAAGGATTCCAGATCTTCAATTTCAGCCGCGTACCTACAACCTACACATAGAAAAGCGAAGATGATTGGGGGGTTAAGGATTAGGGGTTTGCCTTTAGGTCAAACCCCGATTTTGGAATTAACCAAGAAATGAGCAATGCTGTAAATGTAAATGTCTATAATGTAAAACAAGTACTAATACCTTGTTGTAAGGATGTTTGTATCCTTATGTGTGAAGGTATAGATGTTGTATGTTGTATGTTGTAGTAGTATGTTGTAAGTGATCTCCTCTTCAATGGTTGAATCCTTGTCTTGAATGCAACACTTAGCCTTGAATGGAGACTTGAAATGATCAATTGCTTGAAGGAATGCTTGAATGCTTGAATGCTTGAGTACAGTTTCCACGCCTTTTCCCTCATGTATCTATCTCTCCAAATGAGAGAGGAAAATGTAGTTTATATACTTGTCATTTAGGGCTGATAGACTGATTTTCCTGACCTTAGGCCGACCAGGAAAGATAATTTTCCAATTTGCAAACATAAAGACCCGAAGTCCAAAAGAGACCGGGCCCAAAATAGGACCCAGGGACCAGGGCGCTGGGCGCCATGGTCCTGGAGGACCAGCGCGCTGGGCACCCTGGTCCTGAAGGACCAGGGCGCTGGGCGCTCTGGTCCCACCTCCCGGGACAGCAGGGTGCAAAGGAGGTTCAGGCCAGGGTGCAAGAAAATGCAGTTTTCAATGTCATAATCAGGTTTCGGGGTCTCCATTCAGGTTGCGTGTTGCGTCGCCATCGTGAAGATCGAAATGCGGTCGAAATTGCAAGTGTCACAATTTTAGGACGCTACAAATACACACACACACATACATACATTCATCATCTTAAAACCCTAGACATGATGTCTTTAATTAGGAAGTTGATTTCATGATAGGGAGATTGCTAGGAAAGTTCTCAAAAGGACAATTTGAGTCAAGAGGTTCAATTTTGTTACCCAAAAAATTGTTTGAGGTTGTTGTATGTGTTTACAAAATCATTCTTGTGGTTATAGTGCCAAGCACTTCATGTATCACTTTCCTAACAAACTCCCCTTTTGGTGATAGCTCACACCCATGCTCAACCTAGTCAAATTACTCACTCCACCCATCTACACATCCTCAATCTCTATTCTTTTGGCATTCAACCCTTTGTTACAGAGTGTATTAGGAGTCTTCAACATGGACATGTAGGGGCAGCAAGGTTTTATTCATGTTTGACAACCAAACTTAGTTCTAAGCCCATAGACTTGGCTTGCTCAATAAACCAACCAAGGGTCAAAACCTCAAAGGGACTACACACTGTCTAAAGGCCTATATGTTGCTTATTTTCATTATTTTGGGAAGATCTCATGAAGTTTCTTAAGACCCCAAATCCTCCTTGCAATCGGGTTCTAAAAATTGTGTGTTATGCAGTCAAAGGGCTACTAGCCTGTGGGGGCCTAATTGGCACTTTTTTGCTTATCCCACTCTACGATGGGTATTTCCTCCCTCAAAATTGATTTGGGTGGTGTCTTAGGGGTATATACTCATATATTTTTAGGTTTTAGACCACTATTAATGCAAATTTAGGATTGTCCACTTTTTGTCGCACCTTTGTAGGGTTTGGTAGGATATAGACCCAAACTCATTAGGAAATCATTGTGTCTCCACCAATCATGCCTCCAAACTGGCTTAGAACCTCTGCCACATCAAAATGAAACCTTCCCCTACTGCTTCCTTACAAGCAAAATGACAAACACTTGGCAAACAACTGAAAATGTGACTGTCACTGTTAAAACTGCCTCTTTACCAGTCAATCTGCTGCTACATCTTTAGGCCTGCATCACAAGGTGTTTGAACTACAAATCACCCAAATGATAGATAAAGTCACAAGTGGAGATCTTTTGTTGAAAGATGAAATTTTTAATTTAGCACCTCTTGATTAGGGGTCATTTTTTATGAATGAAAATCGGTAAACTCTAAATTAGTTGATGGTTTCTAGCTTCTAAATTTAGAAACCATATCTAATTTTTGGTTTTATTCATACCTATATGTTAAGTGCTTGAGCTAAAGGAAGTCATTTTGTAGGTTGTGGTAGCCACAAAGTGTTGTAGAAATCTAGAGAGAGAAGTTAGTGTAACTTATTTTAAGACAATACAATATTTGGATCTCTTTGGTGTGATTTTTTTCTTGTAATGGTTTCCTAACATATATCTTGTGTTATAGTTTACATCTATTTTGTGATATTTTATTTTTTTCATCTATGATTTATCATTGTTTATGTACTTGTATGCTTTCTTTTTTAGCATACTTTCACTATAAGATAATATCTCATTTCTACAAAACTACTTTCTAGAGTAGTTCATGGATAGGGTTGAACAAATCATTTTTTAAATGTATTATTAAGGGGAGATTGTTTTCTTAAACTATATTTGTTAATTGATTAACATGTGCAACCATTTGGAAGCCTCATGCCTTATGATCGATTTTTTATGAAGAAAATAAATTATGATAATAATATTGTTAAGTGAGGAAACCTAGGATAATGACCTTTCCTATTACATTGCCTTCTTAGTTACAAGGCTTGGATGATGCTTTTGAAGCATTCCATGAGCATTTGACAAATACAATTCACAAAAATAGTGAACTCACTTTTTTGTTTACAAAATGAGAATGTTTGATAGGAACAAGCTAATCTAACAAACTAAGATGATGCTCAACACTCTTGGCCATATGTCCAAACCTTAGCCTCATTCATTTGTTCACTCCAAATTACTTTTGGGTGCAAATCTTGAGTTTTTGTTCATGCTACTAGCCAAATAACCAATACTTGCCTAGTATTCACTCAAGTCCTTCTTCCAACCACACTTTTGGCATAAATAAAATAATATGTATAGTATATACATGAATTCCAACTTGACTAAATCCATTTTGTTGAATCCCAGACCCAGATCAGTCAAGTGGTGGCATTTTGGAACTTCAAACCCTTGACAGGGCAGTGAGAACACAGAAGTAAAATAAATTTGTACAAACTAATTGTGAAAGGAAACCAATACTACAATCAATTATAAAACATTGTACAACCAATATACACACTTTCCCAAAGGTACAGTATGGACTATGAAGCTACAGTATGGACTGTTACACCAAAGGAGGAAAAACCAGTGAATAAAGCCAAAATATCATGATTTTTATTAGTAAACTCTTGCTCATACAATAACCAACCATTTCCAAGGAAAAGAGAGGCCTTTTATAGTTTTTCTAGTTGGTTATCAAGCCTTAGTATGGACATGAGGCTTCCATAACTTCAATTTGCAAGAAAATGACAATTTTGACAATTTTACAAGCCCAAATGACAACTTTTCTTGCTCCAAATGACATTTTTGACACTCCAATCTTATCAACTTGTCTAAACAACTTTGATGTGCCTGAAAAAACTTATCAAACATGTTTCAATGCTTTGGAAAGCATTAGAAGACTTTTTTGGCAATTTTGCAGTTTTTTGCCAAAAATTGTCAACTCAAAGCCTGAAAGGCAAAACTTGATCTCTTGAGCCCAAAATGAGATCAAAACCACTAAAATGATGAATACGAAGAGGGGGGAGTGAGTTAGTACACCAAAAATTACTGCACTCAAACACTTTATCAGTCTAGCAGTAAACCGGTATAACAGTTTAACTAACAAACCGATTAACACAAATGCAAACCAAATAGCAAGTAAGGCATTCACCCATAGAATAACAATCACCATAACACAAGAGATTTTGAGGTGGAAACCCAAATGGGAAAAACCATGGTGAGATGAAACTCACAAGTAACTATCTGTAGAATAGTAACTAGATCGGTTAAGGTCATATAATATTCCTTACGAGAAAAGATCCTGTTAGGAATCTCAATCTCTATTAGGAGATAAATCCAATTAAAGACTACCATGTGAGAGGATTTTAGATCCACAGATGTGAATCACCTTGTTAGAGGATTTACAAAGGCTTTTCTGGGCCTACCCAGTTAAGGGTTTCTAACTTGTCAAAGATGTGAGTAATCAACAAGTGAATGATTAGCAAATAGCACAGTCTTCTTGGTTAGATCCATGATATCTCATTGCTAATGCATTTTAGCATTACTTCAGTCTTTAGTAAATCCACACTCTATTACAGCATACAGACTTGATCTTTTCTGTTAAGATCATACATACAAGAACTCATCAACCACCACAAATCCTAACAGCTAAACACATACTAAAACCCTAGACATGATGTCCTTAAAAGGAATCTGATTTCATGTCATTCCAATAGGATTACATTGCAAGCTCCTAGGTTCATTGTATCTACACACATTTGGTAACATGGCACAAAATCATCATCAAAGTATCGGTGGATGGTAACTCATCACAAAGATATACCAGTTGGTAACTCATCACAGAGTATTACCAGTTTATACAACTTTATCGATTACCGGTTGGTAACTTAGAGTAGTACCAGTTTAACTATTAAATAGATTACCGGTTGATAGAAATGAAGACTAGGAAAATGATAACTGTCGCTTCTAGTTCATTTGCTTCATTCCGCTTGAGATCCTTGAATCGCTTGAGGTCCTCATGCCGCTTGAGATTGGTAAATACTTTCTGCAAGACACCAATAGTCTAGAGACTATAACATACTACCGGTTTGAAACAAATATCGATTGAGCATAACTCATACATACAAAAAGTGATCTCATACCAAGTGTGTGTCCATCAATGACAATCACAATATAATCATAAAAAATACCAACAATCTCCCCCTTTGGCATTGATGGAAACACTTAGGAAAAATTTTAACATCTAAGTGTTTTTAAAAAAAAAATTCCATAATAAAAAATAATCCCCCTAAGCATATACACTATCCCTTTGTAGAAAAAAAATGTATACTACTTCCTTACAGAGATAAACATGAGTATACATAGCATGCATCAAAATTTTAAATACCAGAATACTTCTCCCCCTTTGCCAACAATGACAAAATACAGCTGAATAACCCCTCTGATTTGAAGTCCTCCATAAATTGCTTCATGGATAAGGACCATGTCTCAACTAATGAGGTAGCAACCTCATTCTCCATTTGCATCTGGGATACTTGTTCCTCCATGGTGTCCAAAGTACTCATCTCTTGAGTAACCGTCAAGGCATCCGGATTGAGATAGCACTTTTGAAGTATTTGCAGTCTTGGTAGTAGAACCAGTTGTAGTTC
Organism: Cryptomeria japonica; assembly: GCF_030272615.1. Classification (NCBI taxonomy): domain Eukaryota; kingdom Viridiplantae; phylum Streptophyta; class Pinopsida; order Cupressales; family Cupressaceae; genus Cryptomeria; species Cryptomeria japonica. The sequence goes on from NW_026728838.1 coordinate 1,624,094, forward strand.
TTGCAAATCCTTGGTTTGGTTGCTCCTTGGCAGCCTTTTCTTTGTCTTGTTTTTCCTGTCCTGCCGCTTCTGATGTTGTACCCAGAGTGACATTTCACCATTCAAGGCATCAACATCAATAGGGTCCATTTGATCAGTGACCTGTTCTCCTTCACTGTCATATACCTCATTCGGTTTATTGGTTGCCGGTTCTTGCTCAACTTTCCTATTGGCTTCAGCCACTTGATGCAACCTTAAAGTGGCTTGGGAATGAGAGTGGGTATCTTTTACCACTTTAGGAGATTTTCCTTCTAGCAACAAGAGTCTCCTTCTTCTCATGAAGAAGAGGCCTTTGTATTTTTCCATAGTTTCATAAAGTTTTGAATTTGACACATTAAGAAAATATTGTGCACATATTTCCTCTCTTATTTCTTGTTCCTTCTTTATGGCAATGCACCATTTGTTATCTAAAGAATTATATAAATAATCCGATGTCACAGATCTAATTTCTAATGGTGACCTATCATTAACACATAAATATTGAATGACTTCCTATTCAACTTCCTCTTTCTGATTATCATTGAAATCATCAAAATATTCTTGCAAATCACTAAGCAATTTTCTTCTAATGTTCTTAATAGTTCTTTGACAATGTGTCAAAGGTTTGTAGGAGGAATTATCAATATTTACCAGTGCAGATGTTGCCAGTTCACTCTTTGTCTTTTTCCTCGTTTGCCTAGTCTTCTTAGGTTGTTCTTCAGACATAATTTCCTCTGAGTCTGGTGTGGTGTCTTTTGTCTTTCACTTTCTCTCAAAGACTTTGGTAGGTGCAGCTTCTGGTTTCTTCTTTGCTGGTGACTGCTTGGTCACTTTGGGACTTGCTGTGGTAACCAGTGTCGATGCTGAAGGCACTACCTTTCCCTTCTTTACTTACGGTTCTTCAACTGGTGTAACCCTTTCCAAATAGGTGCTGGTTCTCTTTGCCTTTGGATCAAGGGGCAAGGTGAGTAGGGTAGAGGCATACCCATCTAGCTTGTCATACATTACCTTATATCCCATCGGTTCCACTTCTTCCTATCTAGGCTTAGCCACCTCCATTATGCACTCATCAACTCTGATGGTGAAGCAGATGTCATCTTCATATTTCTTGACAATATCACCTGATATTCTCACTCTTTGGCTCATTTTGCATCTGAAATCATCAAAGTATTTATTCAGAACTTCTGGATAACTGGTTCTAACTGCTTGAAGGCTTTCCTTGATTTGCTTTGTGACCAGTTGGTTGGTAGACCACTGAATATCTCTGACTCCTGGGAAGTAACCTTGGAAGTAGAAGAATAACCCAAGCAATAGTTGTCCAAACTTAAATCTCAAGGCATTGTCTTGTTTAATCGACTTTAGGCTCACTAAAAGTTGCCTTTGCATATAGGTGCATAAGTCAAATGATGCATCTTCCATGATCATCTAGTAGGCAGTAGAGATAGAGTTGATCTTGCTAGCATAAAATGTCCAGTAACGTATTACCATGCAGGCATATTTGACCAGATCGTCCTTGATGGGATTGATGGTCATTCCCCATTGGTCACTCACAAAACCGGTGAGCTTGGTCATTTCCATCTTGCTGATCTTCCTTAGGGCTGGCACTTCACCGACGTTATACAAACCAGTGATGGAGTGAATCGCTTCTGGTGTGATGTCATGCATCCGCTCTAAGTACACTTTATTACTGTGCACTTTGCTCAGAATGATACAGATGTGATCATCTGAAAACTCTTCAAGGAAATAGATTGCATTGTGAAGCTTCTTCTTTTCCAGGATGCTAAATTCCAGGTTAATCTTCTTGTCCTTCCCGGAGAACAAACTCAACTAGGAATGGATTACAAGAGATCCTAAGTCTTCAATTTTATAGTCAATGTAATCAGAAATGCCTTCCTCCACTATAACACTAGCGGGTATTTGAGATAGGGCATTGTATTTTGCCTTCCGTTGAATGAAGTCTACTGGATCAATAGGTGCACTAGGGCTAAAGTGTGATGTGGAAGCCATGATAAACAGAGAAATTTAAGAAATACCTTCGTAATTTGAAATTTAGGGCTTGTAAATTACACTTCGTCACACACTCTTTCGGTTGCTGAAATACCGATTTGTGTTCTATACTTGACCAATTGATATTCGCTTCTGATTCTTCTTCAATATTTTGAAAATTCTTTGAACCACAATCTAAATCACTTTTCGTCGCTCAGTGCTTAAAAAAAAACTTCTTCGCTCGAGAACTGATAAGTGAAAAAATGACATGAAAAATCCTTTTAAACAAGTTCTCCACCTACCATAATAAATGCTCCACTATTAGGGCGTAAACCTTAATTTGCCTTTTACCATTTCCGGTCTTCTGCCAGTTGATAGGTATCACTTACTGGTTAAGGTCTTTTACCGGTGTAAACCAGGGGCTCGAGATATTTCACCGTTTGCTCCCCCTAAGCTTTTCTGATGCTTAGTTTGCCAGTTCAGTGACTTCCACACTAGGTGCAGAAACCGGTTCTTCTTGAATCACTTCTTTTGGCTTCTTCTTCCAAGTTTTCTTCATATCTGCTTGAACAGTTTCAACATCTATCTTTCCTTCCGGAGTTACCGGTATATCATCTAATATATTCTTTCTCATTCTGCAGAATCTTGTTGTATGACCCGATTTGTTGCAATGATAGCAAATCATTCCAGGTGCTCTCCAAGGTCCATTATTCATGTTTCCATTCTTCCTTCTACATGTTGTAGCAGTGTGACCATTACCATGATAGATCAAACAAGTTGCTCTCTATCTAGTTGTCACTTGATGGCCACTGCTTCCTGACTGATAATTATAGGTATTAAACCAATTTGGGTTCCGGGTCCCTGAGGGTTCAGAAAAAGCTCCTTTACTCCTTTGAGGATACCTTCCGGTGTTGTGCATGACAGACCTGCATTCAAATGCTCTATGCCCAAACTTGTTGCATGCATAACAATTACCATTGAATCTATTGGGTCTGTTGGTATTTTGGTATGGTTTTGTCATTGATGTCAACACCTGCTAAATACACCTACTTTGGAGATCTAGCAACATTCACCGGCAAACAGTTACCGGTATATGGTTAACCGGCAGGATATAATGTTCATCGGTACCTGCATTGACATGGAAGACACTTGGTAATGTTGAAGACATCATGTGGACAATTTACTTTGAAGTAATAATCATTGGTATATTCTCATTTGCATATTTGCTTTTACCGACAAATAGGTCCAGGTTATCTAGGGTTACACCGGCAGGTTTATCTTTTCCAGATCAACATGGCATGCTATGGAAATGATTTATTATTGTTGTAAATGCATTAAGCCAACATGTTCAATCGGTTATTGCATCGGATAATTTATTGTTTGTAAAATGTTTTTATTGTAATATCTTATAGAGCCGACCTACTAAAATTGGTCTTAGGGTATGGTATAAATGTAAGATCTTATTTGTAAGATCAAGTGTGGAATGCGAAAAAGATCTAAGGAAAGGTATATGTGAGATCAAGCAGGGATATACATGAAGACATCATTTGAAGGTGAAGTTAGGTTTTTGTAGAAGCATATCAGCATTACACTGGTACTGAATCCAGCATATGAAGATGCTATTTTGTGCAGTACATTCTCATTGGATTTAACCATCCAACTATAGTTCGTGTGACTCCCATTTGTGATTGAGCAGTGAGCTCTAGGCTGCTGGCCTTTCTACATGTGCAGACCCCTCTTTGTACACTTACTATCTGCAGTAGTATCATCTAATTGTGGGTAAGGTTTCCCACCGTGGTTTTTCCCCTTACAGGGTTTCCACGTACAAATATTGGTGTCATGTGTTGTGGATGACTTTGTGCTTATGTTTCATGTATTAATTCTTACCAGTACAACAATTTTTTGTTAACATTGTCCACCGGCATACTTAACTAATTTACCGGTATTAAGCATTAAGTTGGTTAATAAGTTTTTGGTTTGAATTTATTAGACAACTGATTCACCCCCCTCTCTTAGTTGTCTCTAGGACCTACAGGGTCTAGGCTTATCGTTTAGAAAATAAGGAAAGTTATTGTAAGCCTTACTTCTAGATACATTAGCAGTGTGTCCTTCCTTGAGACAATTAAAGCAAATAGGTTTGAACTTTTGCTTACCTTTATCCTTTGGTGCTGGTTGTTTCTTTGATACTCCATCTTTTATTCTAGAGGTCTCACCTTCCTCATATTCAAAGAAACCAAGTCCATTGGTATTTTTTACTGGTTTAGCTGATTCAAGCTTCTATTCTAGCTTGACAATGCTCTTATTGAATTTGGCAAGTATTTCCTTTGACTCAGTAAGTTCTTTGGTAATAGCAACCTTGGATTCCTTCAAGGTTGCATTCTCAGAAATAGCCATGTGTAGTTCACCTTGCATTTCTTCCTTTTCCATTTTATTTTCATGAAGATGAGCAGTAAGTGCACTGATCTCTTTCTTCAGCTTGGAGATCTCATGATCTTTGTCTTTTACCAGATCTTCAGCTTTCCTCTAGTTCTCAAGCTCTTGAGACATTCTGATAGTTAGTCCTTTAAGTTCCCTTCTTAGGTTGGCATTGGACTCATTCAGCTTTTCAACTTCTTGAACTAGGGCTTCCAAGTCCACTTCATCAGAAGAACTGCTTTCAGTTAGCTGCATCAATTTTTTAGCACACTCTCTTCTTTTTGCTTGAGAGGCCTTATATTTGACTTTAAGTTCATCATAGGCTTGCTCAGTCTGAGTGAGCTGATGAGTAAGTTCCCTCATAGTGTATTTGCCCATATCTCTTTCCAAGTGGTTAGACTTAAAGAAAGGTTAGCTCTGATACCAATTGATGAATACTAAGAGGGGGGGTGAATTAGTATACAAAAAATTACTGAACTCAAACACTTTATTAGTCTAGCAGTAAACTGGTATAACAATTTAACTAACAAACTGGTTAACACAAATGTAAACCAAACAACAAGTAAGGCATTCACCCAAAGAAGCACAATCATCATAACATGAGATTTTGATGTGGAAACCTAAATGGGAAAAACCACGGTGAGATGAAACTCACAAGTAACTATCTATAGAATAGTAACAAGACCGGTTAAGGTCATACAATTTTCTTTACCAGAACAAATCCTATTAGGAATCTCAATCTCTGTTAGGAGATAAGTCTAATTAAAGACTACCTTGTGAGAGGATTTTAGATCCACATATGTGAATCACCTTGTTAGAGGATTTACAAAGGCTTTTCTGGGACTACCCAGTTAAGGGTTTCTAACTTGTCAAAGATGTGAGTAATCAACAAGTGAATGATCTAGCAAATAGCACAATCTGCTTGGTTAGATCCATGATAGCTCATTGCTAATGCGTTTCAGCATTACTTCAGTCTTCAGTAAATCCACACTCTGTTACAGCATACAGACTTGATCTTTTCTATTAAGATGGTACATACAAGAACTCATCAACCACCATAAACCCTAACAACTATACACATACTAAAACCCTAGACATGATGTCCTTAAAAGGAATCCGATTTCATGTCGGTCCAATAGGATTACATTACAAGTTCCTTGGTTCATTGTATCTAGGCACATTTGGTAACATGGCACAAAATCACCATCAAAGTATTGGTGGATGGTAACTCATCACAAAGATATACCGGTTGGTAACTCATCACAGAGTATTACCAGTTTATACAACTTTACCGATTACCGGTTGGTAACTCAGAGTAATACCGATTTAACTATTAAATAGATTACCGGTTGATAGAAATGAAGACTAGGAAAATGATAACTGCTGCTTCTAGTTCCTTTGCTTCATTCTGCTTGAGATCCTCGAACCGCTTGAGATCCTCATGCCACTTGAGATTTGTAAATACTTTCTGCAAGACACCGATAGTCTAAAAACTATAACATAATACCGGTTTGAAACAAATATCGGTTGAGCATAACTCATACATACAAAAAGTGATCTCATAGCAAGTGTGTGTCCATCAATGACAATCACAACATAATCATAAAAAATGCCAACATAAACATAACACATAACAACCTAAAACAACACTATCAACCTAACACAAGACATTACAAACAAGAAAGCATTAAATACTCAAAAATGGGAGTTTTACTCAACTAGGTGCTCTTGCACCATTGAATTTTGGTCCAATGAGATTGGATTACAATTTCCTAGGTTCAAAGAATCTAGACACATTTCGTAACACAACATAAAAACACCGCAAAAGTGTCGGTGGATGATAACTCATCACACATTTACAATTTTACCGGTTTAACACAGTGTATTGATGAACAAAGACTGGTAAACTGGAACATAGTGTTCCAATCAAAATGATTGACTGCCACTAGGGGTTCTTGTTCTTCTTGAGTTCTTCATATCGCTTGATGTCTTCGGTCATGCCTTGATCGGTAAGCATTTTCAGAAAAATATTGATAGTCTTCTACAAACAAAGACTAAACATTTAATGGTATATAATACTAGTGTGAGCAATATAACACATATTACTGGTACATAAAATAAGTGTGTGTCCATGAATGATAATCACAACTAAACAACATCAAAATACCAACAATCTCCCCCTTTGGCATTGATGGCAACACTTAGGAAAATTTGACATCTAAGTGCTTACAAAACAAAATGATGTCGTAATCAAAATTTACTCCCCCTAGGCATATACACTACTCCCCATAAAATTCCATAAAATTTTCATGAATACTACTCCCCCTTTGCCAACAATGACAAAGTAATATAGAACATAGTAGGTTTACCACTCTCCTGATCATATTGCATAAAAAAAAAGTATGTGTTCATGACAATAAAGAGTAAAACTTCTCAAAAATAGATTTAAAGTTTTTCAGAAAATCCTTCATGTCTGTTGACTAGGTATCTAGGAGTGTGGCAACAATTTCACTCTGAGTCTTTATCTGGAAAGATAATTCCTCCATGGCATCAATGGTGCTCAATTTCCATGTAACAATAATAGCCACCATGTTCAGAAAACACTTTTGAAGAACCTGCAACTTTGGTAATAGAAGCAACTTGAGCTCCTGTAGATCTTGTGTCTGCTTGCAGATCTCTAATTCAATCTTTACAATCTGCTGATGGTGAGTGTGAACAGTTTGTCCATACACTGTGAATGAATCATATGGAAATTTGAAATTACCTATATACTGCTTTAACTTCCATTGGAATTGACTCTTTTTCTTCAAAGCATCATCACACAATATATGTGGCTGGCAGATTTTGCTCAATAGTTTATGGCCTTCAACTATTTCCAAACAAATATCATCCCTCTGGTGGATCAGCTTGTCTTTGTCTTCATTAAATTGTTTCACCAATGCAGCTTTGAGTGCCTTCTCATGGATTTTCTTTGTAGTGGCTTGGACAACATATTCCAAACATTGTACTTGATCGTCCACTACTGTGAAAAGAAGTTTTAACTTGGCCAATGAGGAATTGGTACTGGGAAGTTTAGTACTGGGGATTAGATTGGAAAGAGTGTCAACAACAAATTGAATGACATCCAGTTCTTTGTTTTTCCTCAGTTCTTCCAATCTAACTTGAGCTAGTTGAATACTCCTCAGTAACTCATTTTCATCAACCGATTGAGTAAGATAGGAAAGAGTCAAATCGGTGTGACCAGTGGGATCGACTTGTTTAGCTTGATCTCTGGTTGCCTTAGGAGTCTGGTCTCCTTCCTTTTCCTTGATCTCCTCTTTTCTTTTCTTCTCTCATTCTTCTTTTTTCTGGGCTTCCTTGGCGGCCTTCTCTTTCTTCTCTTCCACTCTCTTCTTTGCTTCTTCTTTCTTCCTCTCTTCTTCCTTCTTCTTCTCTTCTTCCTTCTTCTTTTCTTCTTCCTTCTTCTTCTCTTCTTCCTTCTTAGCTCTCTCTTTCTCTTGTCTTGCTTTCTCCTCTTGCTCTTTCTTTTGTTTTTCTTTCTCCACTTGCTCTTTTTCTATCTTTTCCTTCCGCTTTCTCTTTTACCTGTTTCTCTTTCTCTGCTTTTTCTTTTTCTTGTTTCTCTTTCTCTTGTTTCTCTTTCTCCACTTTCTCATCTTTTTCTTTCTCCACTCTCTCCTCTTTAGCTTTCTCCTTCTCTAGATTGGTGTCCTCAACATCTAGTGCATCAACATCAATGGGGTCATTTTGTTCAGTTACTCTCTCACCCAGATTATCAAAGGTTTCATCTAGTTTAGATGTAGATAGTTTAGGCTCTTTCTCAACCTGCCAATTTTCTTTGGCTCCCTGTTCCATTTTGATAGCTTCTTTAGCTCACAAATGGGTGTCCTTTTCTACTTCAGAGGCTTTGCATCCAAGTAACTGAAGTCTTCTCCTTCTCAAGAAAAAGGTACCTTTGTACCGATTAAGAATCTCGAACAATTATGAATTAGAAGCATTAGGAAGATATTGGACAAAAATGTCTTCCCTAATTGCTTGTTTGTTTTCTATGACAATGTGCCATTTGTTATCCAAAGAATCATATAAAGAACTAGAAATAATAGACTTAATATCAGTTGGTGATTGATCATTTTTACACAAATATTTAATGACCTCTAGCTCTACTTCTTCCTTTTCACCATCGCTAAGATCATCAAAATAATCTTTTAGATCATCAAGAACTTTTCTTTCAATATTTCTCAGAATTCTTTGAAAATGTGTCATAGGCTGGTCAGAAGCAATATGTATACTTACTGGTGCAGAAGTTGTTGGTACATTATCAGTTTTCTTCATCTTCTTACTTGGTTGCCTTATCTTCTTCATGTCTACCTCCGGTTCAGTGTCATCTAAATTTAGTGTGTTATTCCTGGCTTTTCTCTTCCTTTCAAATACCTTTGGCTAAATGGCCTCTGGTTTCTTTTTGGTTGGTGACCTCTTGGTCACTTTAGGACTTGCAGTAGATGTAACTAGTGTCAATGCCGATGGCACAACTTTCCTCTTCTTCTGCTTTGGTACTTCAATAGATTTTATCCTCTTTGAGTAAGTACTAGTCCTCTTTTTCTTTGGATCTAGTGGTGAAGCAAGTAGGGTAGAGGCATACCCTGTGAGTATATCATTTACCACTTCATAGCCCATAGGCTCAAATTCATCTTCTCTGGGCTCAACTGCTTCCATTATGCAGTGATCCACTTTGATTGTGAAATAGATACCATCTTCATACTTTTTAATCAAATCATCTGATATTCTCATTCTCTGGTTCATCTTTAGTCTGAACTCATCAAAATACTTGTTCAGAGTCTCTGGATAAGAAGATCCTATTGCTTGCAGACTCTCCTTTATTTGTCTTGAAACCAGTAGGTCAGTTGACCATTGAACATCACCAACTCCTAGAAAATACCCTTGAAAATAGAAAAAAAAACTGACAAGCAATTGACCGAACTCAAACCTCAGTGTCTTGTCTTCTTTGATGGACTTCAGATTCTCCATGAGTTATTTTTGCATGTAGGTACATAAGTCGTATTCTGCATCTTCCTTGATCATCTTGTAAGCAGCATGCATCGCAGCTGTAGGAACATAATTCATTCTACTAGCATAGAATACTCTATACCTGATCACCATGCACACATATTTCACCAAATCATCTTTTATGGTATTTATAGTCATTTCTCGTTGGTCGCTCACAGAACTGGTGAGCTCTGTCACTTTGGTTTTGGTGATCTTGTGAAGAACAAGGACCTCTCCAGCATTGCAGAAACTAGTCATGACATGGATTGCCTCTAGTGTAATATCATGGGTTCACTCAAGATACATCTTGTTGCCATGAACCCTACTTAGAATGATCCTTATGTGATCTTCTATAAATTCCTTGAGAAAATATACTGTATTGTGTAATTTCATCTTCTCAATCACGCTATACTCTGGTTTGATCTTTTTATCATCTCCAAAGAACAAACTCAACTAGGAGTGAATCACTAGAGACCCTAAGTCTTCCAGTTTTAAGTCAATGTATCCTGAAACATCCCCTGCGATAATGACTATGGTGGGAATTTGAGATAGGGCATTATATTTCACCTTCTTTCTAAGAAACTCGGATGATTCCTCAAGTTCGATAGAACTAGAAGGGATTTTGGATGTACATGCCATGACTAAATAATTTTGAATGACAAGAGTATTTCAACAAAGATTACCTTTTCACTCCAAACTAGGGTTCGCTGATGTTGAACACAACACACCTCTCCAAAAGCTTGTTTTACCACTCTGCCCTCCACTCTGAATAGCTTGAAATGTTTGTTGGATCTTGTGAAATATTTCTTCCTTGATTCTTTCGAATGCAAGATGAATTGCTCTTGTTTTGCTGCTCAGGCTAAAAAAAATTCCTTTGAAAATAGGTAAGTAAAAATGATGACAAGAGTCACTTTTAAACATGTTCCTACCTACCACAATAAATGCATCATCGATAGGGTACAAACCCTAACTTTACCACTTCAATTCTTCTGTCAGATGACAGGTAACCGATACCAATAAAACACTTTACCGATACACACCAGGGGTCCAAAATATTGTTAGCGATATGTTCCCCCTTTAGCTTTTCAAAGCTTAATTTATCAGTTCAGAGGTCTCCACACTAGGTGCAGAAACTGGTACATCATGTGGCTCCTCTTCAGATTTCTCCTCCTAGGTTTTATTCATATCTTCCTAAACAACTTCAACATTGACCTTTCCTTTTGGGTTGATCGGTATGTCTCCTAATGGCTTCTTTTTTAGTCTGCATGTTCTGGCAATATGTCCTGGTTTGTGACAATGATAACATACCATACTAGGTGCTCTCCATGGTCCAATGTTCACATTTCCATTCTTCCTCCTATTGCAGCAGTGTGACCGCTACCACGACAGATCAAACAAGTTGTTCTCCAACTATTTACCGCTCCATAAACATTTGACCAGTGGTCATAGGTGATGTATTGATTTGGTTTCCAGTTCATAGGAGATTCTAAGACAACTCCTTTAGATCTTGGTGCATAGCTTCTAGGGTTGTTCATAATTGATCTACACTCAAAAGATCTATGCCCAAACTTGTCGCATGCATAGCAATGACCATTAAATCTACTAGTTCTAGCCTTGTGGTTATGCACATTATTCTGTATGTAAGGGAAATTGTTAGAAGCCTTGCTCCTACATAGATTGGTAGTATATCCTTCCTTAAGACAGTTAAAGCATATAGGTTTGAAATTTTGCTTACCTTTTCTTTGGTTGATCTTAGGTGTCAATTTCTCCTTTGGTGCACCAATCTTAGTTCCAGAGGTTTCACCTTCCTCATATGCAAATAATCCAATTCTAGAGGTATCCTTTGATGGCTTCATTATTTCCATCTTTTGGTCCAACTTCACAGCACTCTAGTTGAACTTTGCAAGTATCTCCTTTCTCTTAGCAAGTTCCTTGGAAAGAGCATCATTGGTTTTCATCAAGGTTTCATTCTGAGAAATGGCTACATTGAGGTCTGCTTGCATTTCTTCTTTCTCTTCCTTACCCTCTTGCAGATAAGTGGTGATGGTACCAATCTCTTGTTTCAACTTAGAGATCTCATGCTCCTTTTCCTTCACTAGATCTTCAGCTTTTCTTCTATTTTCTAGCTCCTGACTCATCCTGATAGTCAGTCCTTCCAGCTCCCTCCTTAGATTAGTTTTGGACTCATTCAGTTTATCCACATCTTGGATTAGGGCATCCATGTTTGCTTCATCAGAAGAGCTATTTTTAGTGATTTCTATCATTTGTTCAGCAAGCTCTCTTCTTTTGGCTAAAGAGGCTTTATACTTGACCTTAAGTTCATCATAGGCTCTCTCAGATTCAACCAAATGGTGAGTGAGTTCCCTCAAGTTGTATTCCCCCATATCTCCTTTCAAGTGGTTAGACTTAGAGAAAGGTTGGCTCTGATACCAATTGAAGAATACTAAGAGGGGGGGTGAATTAGTATTCCCAAAAACTTAACCCAACTTTTAAGCAATTTTACAACAGACCGGTAAAGTAGTTTAAACAATAAACTAGTTAAAACACAAATAAGCCAAATATCAAATAGAACATTCACCCACTAAAGCACAATCACCATAACACAAGATATTTTTACTTGGAAACCCAAATGGGAAAAACCACGCTGAGTAAAAATCACAAATCAACTATCTATAGAATAGTAACCAGACCGGTTAAGGTCAGACCGGTTAAGGCCTTACAATGTTCTTCACCAGAATAGATCCTATTAGGAATCTAGATCTCTTTTAGGAGATAAGTCCTATTAAAGACTACCATGTTAAAGGATTTCAGATCCACAACTTTGAATCACCTTGTTAGAGGATTTTACATAAGGCTTGGTTGGGCCTACTCGATTAAGGGTTTTAGAGTTGTCGAAGAAAATAGTAATCAACAAGTGAATGGTCTAGACAATAGCACAAAATGCTTGATTAGATCCTTGAAAGCTCTCTGTTAATGCATTCCAGCATTACTTCAGTCTTCTATCTTTTGCATGTTTAATCTTTATCGCATGATGCTTCTATAACAACTTCTTTCTCCAATATACACACATGCACATACATACATTCATCATATTAAAACCATAGACATGATGTCCTTAAATAGGAAACTGATTTCATGTCAGTCCAATGAGATTGGATTACAATTTCCTAAGTTCAAAGCATCTAGACACATTTGGTAACACGAAACAAAAACACCGCTAAAGTGTCGGTGGATAATAACTCATCACACATTTACAATTTTACTGGTTTAACACAGTGTATCGATGAACAAAGAATGGTAAACTAGAACATAGTGTTCTAATAAAAAAGATTGACTCCACTAGGGGTTCTCACTCCGCTTGAGGTCTTCATACTGCTTGATATCTTTGGTCATGCCTTGATCAGTAAGCTTTTTCTACTAAACGCCGATAGTCTTCTACAAACAAAAACTAAACATTTAATGGTATATAATACCGATGTGAGCAATACAACACATATTATCGGTACATAAAATAAGTGTGTGTACATCAATGAAATCACAACTAAACAACATCAAAATACCAACAATAAGGCTTTCAAATCACTTTTGTTGGTAGATGATGATGCATGAAAAAAAGGTTTAGACTTTGCAGCTCCAGAAGGTCCAAATTCTTCAAGCTCAAAAGCAAATAATTTCCCAATCAGAATGTCTCTATTAACTGAACTGTTTGCCATTTTTCTCAATTCATTAATTGTAGTTGTCTTCCTCTTATAAGCCAATGGAAGGGCGCTCAAGACTTTGGAAACTATTTCATCTTCACTCAGAGATCCTCCACAACATTGAATTCCCATGACAATCTCATTTACTCTATCCAATAATTTAGCAATTCTTTCATTATCTTCCATCTTCCAGTTCTCATACCTTACCCGGTAACCATCAAGTTTAGCAATTTTGACATAGGATCACCTTCATTTAGAGTTTTTAATTTATCCCACTTAACCATTTCCAATGATTTATTAGTTAACGACATGATTTTCTGATCAGTAAGTGCACACAAGAGGGCTTCTCTAGCTCTGCAATCATTTTCAATATTCTTGTCCAAGTTTGCAGGAGCAGGATTGCCAGATGCTAGATCATAAGGTGTGTATCCTTTCTTAGTGATCTCCCAAATATCCTTACCAAGACATCTAAGATGAGTCTCCATTTAGATTTTACATATCCCATAATTTGTTCCATCAAGCTTAAGGATTTCTCTTCTAAAAATATTTGCCAGTGGATTTGAAGTATTAGCTGCCATAGGATCTACCTCAAGCGATTAAGCTTCTACAAAAGAGGACCAAAGCTCTGATACCAATTGTTAAGATAACTGGTGAATAATTCAAAGGGGGGGAGTTAATTAGTTGTTAATAGATTATATCAATCAAACCACTTTATAACCTTTAACCAAAGCACATAAGCATTGAATACCGAAATAGCAGAAACAAATACCAATAAGCAATAAAACTTAAGAATAAAAACCATACCACATAACTTCATGATTTGTACATGGAAAACCTGATAAAGGGAAAAACCACGGTGGGAAGCCTACCCATAGTCAGATGCTACTTCCGCAGAAAGTATGTGATACAATGAGGGGCCTATATATGCAGGAAGGCACGCTTCCTAGAGAGTACTGCTCATTACAAAAGAGTCTCATTGACTACAGAGAGGTTATAGCCACCTCAAGATAATTGGACAACAATCCAGAAGAATGAATTGCTAGATATAGCATCTACCATGCCTAGTTACAGTACTGGTTCGGCTCAATACCGGAGGCCTTTGACCTCTTACTTAAACCCAATTCGATCACCTATGATCGACCAAATCTCCTTTGCATATGATATTTCATTCCATGACCATGACACATGATCTACAATGAGATCTTACATGATCAATTTATACAAACCCTAAGGCCTAAACCAGTTAGGTCAGCCACCGAAAAGATATTACAATAAGATCATTACATACATCCATATTACAATGATATTCCATGTCGGCTTAAGACCAAAAAAACATTAAACAATCCATAAAATATCTCGGTAACATGTATAGAACACGTTATCATGATACCGATCCATAACCTAGATAGACATTGGACCTAATTTGGGTCCACCATGCCAAAGCAATGTCTCCAATCAGTCGAGGCATGATCAAGGATCACCTTTTACATCCTGAATTCCATCTAGAAGCCGCATCAACACCACTTAGCATTCTTTCAAGGTTTCTCGGTGAAAGCTTTGCTAGTTAAACCTTAAACCCTTACCGGTAAGACAAGATCTTCTACCGGTAACTAAAACCTATATGCCAGTAACTAACCATAATAGATAGTGTTGGCATGAATGACAAAACATCAATGCAACACATAATCATATTGGAATAAAATGAATCCAAGAACACTGAGAGGTGGGGATGAATCCGTGTTTTGCCGGTAATACAATATTTTAACTTTTTATAACATACACATATAACCGATAAATTAAGAAACATATAACATGAAGGAAATAAACCAACCACATGAATGATCACCATAACACATTGAATTTATATGTGGAAAACCTCAAAGAGAAAAAACCATGGTGGGATATGTGACCCACAATATCAATTCACTGGTCATATGAAAGATATTAGATAGCATGGGGTTTGCACATGCAGGAAGGCACACTGCCTAGAGCACACTGTTGAACACAAAAGAGTCTCAATTACTACAATCTTCTGCTAAGATAAAATAGTATAGGTGAACTCACAAAATGCATGTGCAATGCCAAAAAGAGTTCCGATTAAAGCTCTGTTCTATACCGTTTCATAAACCTTGAATCCTTCTACTAATATCTCCTTTCCTCCAAGAATTATTTACAAACCATCTACTAATTATTGTATGATATTACATTCGCATACAAATGACCTACATACATATCCTTCACATTACACAGTTCTACTACCTTGTCATATACCTTGTCCTATTTCAAAATGACCTAACAAACTGACTTATATGCCTTTTACAAACAATATGCCTTATGTCGGCTTACAATACAAAAGATATTCAGTGTCAGCCTTACACAATAATTACAAAATGGTTTTCCAAATAAAACCTTTCGAATCCAGACTGATGTCAGCTTCATTAAAGTGTTGGATGCCGGTGTCAGTGATGACCCTGAGTACTCCAATGTTGATATCCATCGGTGTATGCCTCCAAATGTCAATATATACCTTTAATAGAATCTTGTTGCCATCAATGATAAAATATGAAACTAGTGAGTGTCAATTGTCAGCAATCTCCCTCTTTGGCACAGATGACAACACTCATGTGAAAAATGCATTCCCTGTCGGTTCAAGTAAAATATGAAACATGCTCCCCCTGAGCTGATTGACTCTATCGATATCCTCCCCTAGGATTATTTACATATTTTTCACATAATATACACTCCCCTTTTGGCATCAATGCCAAAAACCAGTGAAAGAATTGGAAGAATAATTATAGATTACTTTACCGGAGCTTGACCAATCTCAAAATTTTTGGATAAGCTTTCTCTAGCAACTGTACATAAGTATCCCAGCCAGTTTTGAATGTTTCAAATATGGATACAAGTCCACTCAGTAAATATGCTAGTGTTTCTTTCTCAATGACTTCTGTCGATGTGGGATTCACAAGCATATCCATACATTCCCTCTTATGTAGACCAAGTGAATCCAATCTTGGACTCACCAAACCTCTAAGACTCCTTTCTCTCCAAATGATCTTATCTCTTTCCTTTTCAAAATAAAAAACTTGGTTCTCCAAGGTCAAAATTTGTCCATTAATGGAAGTTGTAAGTGAAGTTAGTCCATCAAAATAATTAGCAATATTAGCAATCTTTTCATGTAATTCCTTTAACCTCTTATGTACATTTTTTGTAAGAATTTCTATATTACAACAGATCCTGTAGATGTTAGTACACTATTTCAAAGAATTTTCAATAAGTACAAGTTTCTCTTCAACCTTTTCTTTGTCTCAATAATCTGGTCAAAAACGACTTTCTTGGCCACAGTAAATCTTTCAAGTGCTTTCTTGTCAAAAATTTGCTGCAATGATTGAAAGTTTTTAGATATGTATTTTGTTAATACCTTAGCTTGTCGGAAGGGCTTGCTTCATTTTCAATCATACAATCATGAATCAATCTATGTAATTGTTATTGATTGATCTATTATTCCTTTGTCTGCAGATCCCTCCTTCATTAGCTTTTGAGTAGCCATCATCATTAGCTTTGTGGAACTCATCTTTGTGATTGATTTCTTCTCAACTTGAGAAGTGTCAATTGCCAAAAGTTTTGTAGGAGAATCAACTGCCGGTTCAGTCTCCTTTTTCTTTTCTTCCTTATACTCTCCTGGTGTATCTCTTTTCTCCTCCTCTATTGCACCAGTGGCTTCACCACTTGGTGTAGTATCTTTTACTGCTGGTGGAGTGTTATCCACAATATTATTTATAACATGTACATTGCCTTGCTCAGACTATACAAATGTAGTCTCTACCAGTTTAGTTTGTACATTCTCATCAGTTTTGGGTTTATCTGTCGGTTCACTCAAAATTTGATCTGAACTTCACAAAATGTCTTTCCCTTTAGATTTGTCCAGAATGGTGGGAGTTGTTGCCTTAGCAAATTCTTCTTGAGAAGTGAGAAAATCAGGATTCTTTTGGAAGAATTTGGTGCAACCATCTCTGGTCTCATTTACTATCTCATTGACTCTACCCATGATTAGGCCTATTTGTCGAGTTTTGCTACTAAAGATTGTTCTATTTGCAACATCTATACACCTTTTCATTTCCTCATTATTTATAGAACCACACATATTCAAAATTTCAACTTCTTTAATTTCTCTATCCCTCTTGATTGCATCTAACTTATTATACAATGATAGGGGAATTTCATTCAAAATCTCTACCAATGCCTTTTTATATATGTCTAAATATAACAAGATTGCTTCTTCTATTTCATTTTTCTCATTATCATTTAAATATTGATAAAAATTTGACACATTTTTCAACATTCCATCTTTAGTTACCTCATCAATCAATTGTGCACAAGTCATTTTACTAGACTCAGATGCTTCATCACTCTTTTTCTTCTTGTTGGGGGTTACATGAGTGGATGGAGCAAGTTGTCTCTTCTTTTCCAGATGCGTGGATGCAATTGTTACCTTTCTTACTAGCTTCCTCCTTGGTTCCACCTTCTTCTCTTCTACCAGAGGCTTGTCAGCTTTCTTCCTCTGTACCCTTCTGAATGCAACAGGTTGATTATCCTCAAGATCAGAGTTAGAAGTGATAGAAGAAATGAAAGTCTCGGGCCTCTTCACCTCAGGAGCACTTTTTGCTGCCGCTTGATCTACCGATTTAGATCCAAAACCTAGTTTGGTATCTATCCTATTAATTACATCTTGAACAAATGCAAACATTTTGTCTATCTTCTTTTCTCTTCTTTTCTTGTTGAAACCAATCTTAACCTCAAGATCCTTCTCCTCTGCAGTGCCAAATTGTTTAGCCTTTTCATCCAAAGGAGCATCAATCAACATTTTAGCATATAACTCCAAGATACTATCATCTACTTCATAACCTAGTTCAGTGACCCATATAGTTCTAGGTTCCACTGCTTCCATCGGTGTCTCATTTGTTTTTACCATGAAGCAAATATCAATGGAGTATTTCTCCACAATGTGTTTGGAAATTCTCTCCCTCAATATCATGTTCTCCTAAAAAGTTTTGAAGTAGCTCTAGAGCTTCTCATCCCTATTACTACCAATATCGGTGATTGCATCTTTGATACACATACCTACCGGTATGTCATGAGCCCAACGCTTCTTTCCCAAACCCGGTAGCTCATTCATGAAGTATAACATCAAAAAAACAATAAGATTGCCAAACCGGAAAGCTCCTTTCTTAACACATTTGATCTTGCCAAGATTAATCATTAATTCACTCCTCAACCATTCACACAAATCATACTTTTTATTATTCTTTATCATTTGGTGTACAACATGGATACAAGAACTGGCAACAGAGTTCAATCAACTTGATTGAGTTACCTTATAGCCGATGATCATGCTGGAAAATTTCACATGTGTGTCTTTGATGGTGCTAACCCTCATTGATCTTCCATCATGGGTTGCATTGGCAAGCTTCTTAGCCATAGTATTGGAGATCTTCTTTCCTGGTTCCTGTCCAACTTTGGGTAAGCCGGTGACCACCTAAATAGCTTCTTTGGTGATCATTTGGGGCCGGTCTAGGTAGATGAATTCATTATGGACCCTGCTCAGAACATATTTGATTACTTCATCCTTAATTTCCATTATGTAAAGGATTCTAGTTAACCCTAGATCTTCAATAATTTGATATTCTAGTTTGATTGTACCAGAGCTACCTAGTATCACAGATTGATACATTCTCTTTATTTCCTTAGTGCCTAAATCCTCCAATGTGCAGTGAATATAGGCCCTGACATCTTCCACATAAACCATGCCATCAAGAACCCTCAAAAATGCGCCAGTAGAGTCTTCCTTCATAGAAATTTGGGGAACTTCCTTGAAAATAGGCCTAAGCCTATCCTTGACCTCAATAATAGTGGGACACAATGAAATTAGAAGAAGATGATGATCTAGATGCCAT
The DNA here is from genome assembly GCF_030272615.1 of Cryptomeria japonica. NCBI lineage: Eukaryota > Viridiplantae > Streptophyta > Pinopsida > Cupressales > Cupressaceae > Cryptomeria > Cryptomeria japonica. The sequence goes on from NW_026728838.1 coordinate 1,643,208, forward strand.
TTCAAATAAATACTTGGAAAACAGTCGCCAGTTGAAGGGTTTTGATTACTTCTCAAATGACTGCTAGAAATCTTTGGAATGCCTTTGCTTGCTCTTGATCACCTATGATTCACCTTTTCTTCACTCTAGTTTTCTCAAGTGCTAGGTGAGTGAAAATGAGTCCATTTTCCCTTTTTGTCAGCGAGTAAACCCTAATTCATCACTATCATAAATGTTTAGCGATGTACCCTACCGGATGCTGGTTTCACAGTTTTATGCCGGATAAACCTCCATCAATGATTAATACCACTCTCCAGATCTCTTCCATATCTCTTCTGGGGAATATGCAATATTTGCAATAAATTTGCCAATGCCTAAGGCTTATGCCTCAGTTACCAGTTGAATTTCCTATTGGTGTAGGAATACTCTATTCTACCGATAGAGTTAATGGTGCAGTTACCGGTGTAGTTACATCTCCACTTGGTTCTCCATGTTTTCTAACCCATCTCTTGGTGTGATCTTGTTGTATTTCATCTACCTTCTACTTTCCTTTCTTATTTTCTTTATCATTGCTAACCGGTGTAGTCTTGCTTCTGCAGTACTTAGCAATATGACCTACTTTGTTGAATGCATAACATGTAACATTGTTCTTTTGAATTGCTTTGACATATCTGGTGTCATTCCTTGACCTACATTGATTAGCCAAATGACCAAACTTTCCACATGTATGACACTTAAAATTCATTCTGCAATCTTCTGACTTATGACCATATTTCTTGCAATTTGTGCATTGACCGGGAACTGAATTGTAGTTTTGATTCACTCTATTTGTACATTGTCTAGCCATATGCCCAAATTTGTTCAAACAAAGCATCTACCATTGAATTTGTAAGCATTAGATTGCCTTACTAGTTTCCTCTGGTCTGATGAGTTCTGCATACCAGTTGTCTAATCTTCATTTGCAGTATCAAAGCTTTCAACTTGTACAAATCCAAGTCCTCTAGAATCTTCACTCTGCCTTTGTCTTTTCAATAAATCATCCAACTATGCAACACTAATCCTGAATTTTTCTTTATACTGACCTGCAATAGTTAGACAATCTCTTAAAGTTATTAGTTGTCTTTCAAGTTCTTGTTCATTATTCCAGGTTTTACCAAATCAGTTCTAAATAGATTATTCTCATGAGTCAATATGCCACATTCTTCAAATTTGTTCTTCAGAGATATAGCAAGATTTTCTTCCTTCTTCTTTCCATCCTCAATATATTTTGATAACCTCATAGTCAGGTCTTGCATTTCATTCTTCATGAGCTTGTTTGCTTCACTCAGCTTCTGACATTGTTCCTTAAGTGCATTTTTCTCTTCATCATCCTAATTTTGCAAAAGTTCCTTTCTCTTAGCTTGAGTTGATGATAACCTTTCTTGCAGAACAAGAATGAATTCATTAGTAGAATTCAATTCATCTTGCAATTTCAAGTTCTTCATCCTTTCAGCATCATAATCCTCAAGTGCCATCTCAAGTTTCTTCTCCATAGCCATGTTCAATTATTTCGGTTTCAGGATCTTCCTCAAGCTTTTAAACTTCCTCTGATGTACCAAGCTCTGATACCAATTGTTGGAGTACAATGAATCCAAGAACACTGAGAGGGGGGGTGTGAATCAGTGTTCTACCTATAATACAAGATTTTAACTTTTTATAATATACACATATAAACCGGTAAATGAAGAAACATATAACATGAAGCAAATAAACCAACCACATGAGTGAACACCATAACACATTGAATCTATACGTGGAAAACCTCAAAGAGGAAAAACCATGGTGGGATTTGTCACCCACAATATCAATTCACTGGCCATATGAAAGATATTACATAGCATGGGAGCCTGCACATGCAGGAAGGCACACTGCCTAGAGCACACTGCTCAACACAAAAGAGTCTCACTAACTACAAGCTTCTGTTAAGATAAAATAGTACAGGTGAACTCACAAAATGCATCTGTAATGCCAAAAAGAGTTTCGGTTAAAGCTTTGTTCTGTACTAGTTCATAAACCTTGAATCCTTCTCCCGGTATCTCCTTTCCTCCAAGAATGCTTTACAAACCATCTACTAATCATTGCATGATATTACATTTGCATACAAATGACCTACATACATATCCTTCGCATTACACAGTTCTACTACCGTGTCATATACCTTGTCCTATTTCAAAATGACTTAACAAACTAACTTATATATCTTTTACAAACAGTATGCCTTATGTTGGATTACAATACAAAAGATATTCAATGTCGGCCTTACATAATAATTACAAAATTATTTTACAAATAAAACCTTTCAGATCTAGACTGATGTCGGCTTCATTGAAGTGATGGATGCCAGTGCTTGTGCCGGTGCCGGTGATGACCCTAAATACTCCAATGTCGGTATATGCCTTTAATAAAATCTTGTTGCCATCAATGACAACATATGAATCGAATGAGTATCAATTGCCAACAAATCAATTCCTCCATATTGCCAACACTAGTACCTTGACTGGTGAATATAAATGTAATAGGTACTAAGTGGGTTTTCAGGAACAAACTGAATGAAGATGGTGTTGTAGTTCACAAAAAAGATAGATTGGTTTGAAAAGGTTATGCACAAGAAGAAGGAGAAGATTATGGTGAGAATTTTGCACCAGTGGCTAGATTGGAAGGTGTCAGAACTTTACTGGCTTTTGCAACTCATAAAGGATTCAAAGTATATCAGATGGATGTGAAATCTGCATTTTTGAATGGAATACTAGAAGAAGTATACATTGAGAAACTAGATGGTTATGCTTTAATTGATAAGAAGGATATGGTATGTAAGTTTCATAAGGCATTATATGGATTAAAGCAAGCGCCAAGAGCATGGTATGAAAGACTTTATTCACACCTGATGAAGATAGCAACATATATCTCAAATCTGAAGGAGATAAAATACTGGTTAGTGAAGTGTTTGTGGATGATATCATATTTGGAGAGAATGATGACACAAGAAATGACTTTTCAAATGAAATGAAAAGTGAGTTTGAAATGTCTCTAGTGGTAGAGATAAAAAATTTCATAGGTTTGCAAATACAACAAATGAAGAGTGGTATTTTCATCACACAGTCTAAGTATGTGAAAGAGGTATTAAAGACATTTGGTATGAGTGACTGTAAACAAGTTGGGAAAACAATGGTTACAGGTTGTAAGTTGTCTAAGGAAGATGAGGCCACATCTATTGATGAGAAGGAGTACAGGTCAATGATTGGAAAATTGCACTATGTTGTTCACAGCAAACTAGATATAGCTCATGTAGTTGGTCTAGCTGCTAGATTTCAGAAGAATCTAAAGGAAACACATTTGATAGAAACCAAGAGGATATTCATATATTTGAAAGGTACTATTTACTATGAATTATGGTATCCATATGAAGGAAACTTGGACTTGAAGGTGTACATAGATACAGATTGGGTGGGTAATGTTGATGATAGGAAAAGAACAACCGATGGATAATTCTTTCTAGGAGGAAGACTTGTTTCATGGAGGAGCAAAAAGAAGAGCTGTATTTCACAGTCTACTGCTGAAGCTGAGTACTTTGCTACTATTATGAATTGTACATAGACTATCTGGATGAGACAGATTTTGGAAGGTTTCAAGATGAAGTTTATTGAACCTATAAAGATCTCATGTGATAATACCAATGCCATAAATATTTCAAAGAACCTTGTCTTGCACACACGAACCAAGCATATTGAATTGGAGCATGTTTCTACCAAGGAGCAGCTTGCAGATATCCTTACTAAACCTTTGCCTAAGACTACTTTTGATTATCATAGAAGTCATCTAGGGGTTGTACCCCTTCATGAGGTGAATTGAGAATGATGTAGAGTACATCAATCCTAGAGCTACTTGCATAATTTTACAACAGGATTGATGTAGTAGTGGAGTTATTCTACAAGGGGAGCATCAAGTTGTAGGTTATTGATGTTGAACAGTGAAGTTTTACATTACATGTTTTACTTTCACTTTGGGATTATTGTCAAAGGGCAAGAAGAACTATGTGATTATGGGGAGAATAATTGTATGATTGATAGAGGCATGATGTACAACCAACTAGTAACTAAAGACAAACTGAAGACAAGATGAAGACAAGGAGAGTACATGGTAAAATGTAAACCAGGATTCCTACTTACAATCACATCAATCAATGGTATTGATATTTGTATTGCCATCAATGCCAAAGGGGGAGATTGTTGGCATTTGCATGAAGATTGCATTAATTATATGTTATGTTGTCATTGATGTCAATAAACTGGTAATGATATTGTTATAATGTTGTTTTGTAACCGGTAGGAAGAGTTAGTGAAGGAAACTATAACCAGTAGGTAATGTTCTGGAGTGAACCAGTATTACTAAGTATTAGAGAGTTGAACTGGTAAACCCTACCTATTGTTTTGATAAAACTTAACCGATTGAGTTTGGTGAATTGGTTATATTGGTTTATGATCTGATGATGAGTGGTAATGATTATGACATGTACGCATATTATATGAAGTAATTTTTGAAGAGTTTTTGGCACGTTGAGTTAATGTTTTTTGTCTAGGGAATGAACAAGTATATTGCATGTAATCCAAAGCGCGTGATGAGTTACTGAGTTCGATGAAGTGGTGATCAAGGAGCAGTCGAGGCTTTCTTGAATGATGTGCAAAGATTTTTATGTAACCTAACAGTCATACTTGAACGGACTTGTTTGTAATCTCTATGAGAGAATTAGGTTTTTGTTGTGTTACTGACCTAATTGATTTGTTTATAAGGTTGATGAGTTGTTTACTTTTAGAGTTGGAAAAAGTTGAATTGAGTGTGTGGTTGTTGAACTAGATGATGTATCTACAGTTTGAGTAAAGGCAAAGAGGAGCATGAAAAGGATCTAAACAAGCAAGTGAAGTTCTATTCAAATAGATCATCGAACTCCTATTGTTTTCTAACAATTACAGTAGTTAAATCCTCTAACTAAGTAAGATCTAACAAGCTTGGTGTTATTCAAATCCTCTAACAAGGTGATCCATTAGATTGGATTCTAAATCATTTACAAAGGTTACTCCTCACAAGGTATTGCTTCTAACAAGGCATCATAGTCAATCCCTTAACGAGGTGGTCCCTAACAGGATCTGTTCTTAATAAAACTTTTTGTAAAGCTTTAAAAGGGTTGGCTCCTAATAGGGCAAACTTCAGAAGAGTTCAAATAGTTATCTTGTGAGTTTCATCTCACTATGGTTTTTCCCATTTGGGTTTCCACGTCAATAATATTATTTCAAGTGGTTAATGTTTTTGTGGTTATGTTTTATATGACTGATTTTCTTAACTACTTAATCAACTTTGATAAGTCATGATAACTAGAAATAATATGAAATGAAGGTTTTACTTATGTTAGTAAAAGTATTTGGATGTTTGTGAGTTTCTAGTTGTTTACTATTATCTATTGTAATAGTTAATCGATTTAGCTTAACAATTTTATCTTGACAAAGATATTGCATTGATAGTTCTAAGTTTACTTTAAGAGTTTGATTTTGAGATTGGTGAAGTTAATATCAGTTTTTCTATCTACTGATTTAGCCCCCTCTTATTAGTTGATCGGATCCTTGTTCTTTCATCATACCATCATAGAGGAAAATCTACACCGACTTCTTACATTGATGATTCAGATGTTGAAAATGAAGAACAATCTAACAATGGACTAGTAGAAGATGCACCAAACAAGATCCCCAATCGGTATGTGCAGAAGAATCATTCGGAAGAACAAATCATAGGAGATAGGAATGAAGGTGTGCAGACCAGAAGGATATTAGCCCGGGAAGGTGAGCAGGTAGATTTATGTCTCATGACTAAAGTAGAGTCCAAAATGTTTGATTATTCTAGCAAAAGTGAGAAGTGGATAGATTCCATGGTTGAAGAATTGAAACAAATTGAGAAAAGTCAGACATGGGAACTTGTTCCTAGACCAGCACACAAGAATGTCATAGGTACCAAATGGGTCTACTGAAACAAGATGAATGAAGGTAAGATAATCTAACATAAAGAAAGGTTAGTTTGCAAAGGGTGTGCTCAAGTGGAAGGTATTGATTTTGAAGAAACCTTTGCACCGGTTGCTAGGTTAGAGGCAATAAGAATGTTTTTAGCTTTCTTAGCCTACAAGGGATATAAAGTATATCAAATGGATGTGGAATCTAATTATCTCAATAGAAATATTGAAGAAGAGGTGTCTATGAAACAACCAGAAGGGTACTTGTTGCATGAAGATGAGAGTTTTGTATGCCGGTTGAAGAAAGCCCTGTATGGTTTGAAGCAGGCTCCCAGAGCATGGTATTCCCAGTTAGAGAAATACTTGAAGGAGCAAGGATTCTAGAAAGGGAATGTAGATAGCAACTTGTATGTCAAGGTAAATAGAGATCACATGATTATAGTTGTTGTATATGGATGATATTATCTTTGGTGGAGATAAGGACATCATGTGCAAAGAATTTGTAGATCAGATGAAGATAGAGTTTGAGATGTCCATGTTGGGTGAGTTGTCCTATTTTTTTGGTTTGCAGATCTCATAGAAGGAGAAAGGAATTTTCATCTCCCAAACCAATTATGGGAAAGACATGCTGAAGAAATTTCAAATGGAGGACACCAAACTGGTAAGTACTTCCATGGTTATCAGTTGTAAGTTGAGAAAACTAGATGAATCATCAAAGTTGAGCAAATACTATATAGGTCTATGATCAATAGTCTGTTGTATTTAACAACATATAGACTAGATATTGTACAAGTTGTTTGCATGATAGCAAGATTCCAAGTTGCTCCTAAATAGTCTCACTTAAATGTAGTAAGAGAATCTTCTGGTATCTACAAGGAACTATCAGCTATGGTTTTTGGTATCCAAAGAAAGGAGACTTCTCTTTGTAGGCTTATACTGATGTAGATTGGGCAGAAAGTATTGATGATCAAAAAAGTACAAGTGGAGGTGATTTCTACTTAGGAGACCGATTAGTATCATGGCACAACAAGAAGCAAGATTCAGTGTCATTATCTACTATTGAGGTAGAGTATATAGCAACTACTACATGTTGTTCACAGGTTTTATAGATGAAGCAAACATTGAAAGACATACAGGTAGAGATACCGAAACCCATTCCAATTTGGTGTGATAACTCAAGTGAAATCAACATCTCCAAGAATTTGGTAATGCACTCCAAAACAAAACACATTGTAATCAAGTATCACTTCTTGAGATAGAAGGTAGCAGACAAGGAGGTCATATTAGAATAAGTTCCAATTGATGAGTAGATTGCTGACATATTTACCAAGCCACTTCATTTGGGCTCATTTGAGTATTTGAGACAAAAGATGGGAGTTGTCCCACCATCTGGAAACACTTAAATGGATAGGAGATTGCATGGTTCAGGGGGAGTCAACCATTACTACTATCTTCTGACTCTTGAATCATGAAGCATGGACATAGGGGGAGAGTGTGCCTTAACCGGATGCAGTTAAGGGAGAGATTATTGGTGTCATACTAAGGTTCCCTTTTCCATTGCTATCAAAGGGGGAGAGAAACCAAAAAAGAAAATATTTACATCAATGCCAAAGGGGGAGATTGTTGGCATTGAGTTGTCATTGATGTCAACCAGTATTGGAGGTAGGCTGCCGATAGAGGTAGGTCATCTAGCATGAAGAAGACTATACCGGTATGGTGAAAGAGAGATAAGGTATTAAGAAGATTAACATGAAGGCTTGTCAACTGGTATGGTGGAAGACAAGTAATTATTGAGACTATCAATGACTTCATCGGTATGAGGTGAGATGCATGTGTGTGTGAGCATGTTGAGTGATAACCGGTAGAGCATAAAATGGTCTAGAGGTTGGCTGCCTATTTATGAAGAAGGGGTAGAATGTTAAAGTAATCACAAATCATTGGAGGTGAAGATGTGCTACCGGTGTAGTGTGCACTACCGGTTAGCAGGAGGAGAAGGTCTCACTGATAAAGGCTTGTACTGGTATGAGTTTTCTGAATATTCAAGTGTAAACTAACTTTGTCTCGGTGAGCTGAGGTGGAAAATATGCAGACGTCGATGAAGCCTCCATCAACATGGTTGTTGAAACAACTAGTCAACATTAATGAAATAGCAAAAAATTATAGGATGGTAACTGATTGATGCGGCTCGAGGAAGAAAGAATGACAGAGAAAGATCAGGGAGTAGTTGGCACCTGGATTGAAGCAAAGAAAACTGACTGCAAGATGACCTCAAGAAGGAAACAAGTGGACTATAAATGAGTCGACAGATTTCAATGCAAAATATCATGGACGAGATTGCTATCTTTAGCAATTATGCATTTGATAATGGAAAATGCATACAAATGCATTCCTTGAGTACAGGTGATTGATCCAAGGCAGATTGGATCGAATCTCATACATATTTTATCGGGTGAAGGAAACCCTAACCGTCCCAAGTTTGAATTGATTCTTGGCAGGAAAGTTCAAGTTTAAATATGATGAGCTGAGACTGTGATTTGTGCTACTGCAGAGTGAAGACAAGTGTGAAATTGTTGTCTGAGAGCCGAAGAGATAAACACTTGAAGTGTTTATGAGTGAAGAATTGATTGATAAGAAGTAGAGTAAACCGGTGTAAGGAACAAACCAGTGTAAGGAACAACCGGTGGAGTGTGCTTTGAACACAAAGGTGACAAACTGGCAAAAGTTGTGCTTGATTAAGAGTGATCAAGTGTTAGTTGAAAAAGGGAAGACATTGTGAGAGGGGATTTAGAAAAGTGATCAACAAAGTCAAGTTGCAGAGTGGGTGGAGAGAATACAGATCGGTAAGGCTGAAACCGGTAGAGGAGAATATTGTAAGGGTGCAAAACTTCATTTGCAACAATGATTTTATTTGTATATTTGAGTTTTATATTTTTTTCACTAAGTTGTAGCTCAGTATAGGGGTTGTAGCTCCTTTAGGTTGTAGCCTATAAATTGTGCAGGGGTTGGTGCTTCTTTGAGTTGGTGCTCCTTGGGTTGGTGCCCTAAAAATTCTAATAAGAGATTCATTGTGAGGCTGGATTGGAGCAGAAGATATCCAGCAGCTATTCTCACCGAGGTTTTTCCCACATTGGGTTTTCCTTGTATATATCTGGTGTTGTGTGATGTATTCTTGTGCATGTGTTATGTTAATGTTTTAGCAAGTCCTTTCACACACTCTGCTTGCATTTTTTAAGTTACCGGTTAGCACTCAGTTTGTTTTTAATATTACTGGTACCTCCTTGTTGAAGGAAAAGAGTTTAAATCACTGATTCACCCCCCTCTTAGTGATCCATTGTGTCCAACAATATGTAGTGGAAAAAATAGATGTAGCGTCCTAAAATTGTGACACTTGCAATTTCGACCGCATTTGGGTCTTCACGATGGCGACGCAACACGCAACCTGAATGGAGACCCCGAAACCTGATTATGACACTGAAAACTACATTTTCTTGCACCCTGGCCTGAACCTCCTTTGCACCCTGCTGTCCCGGGAGGTGGGACCAGAGTGCCCAGTGCCCTGGTCCTTCAGGACCAAGGCGCCCAGCGCCCTGGTCCTCCAGGACCATGGTGCCCAGTGCCCTGGTCCCTGGGTCCTATTTTGGGCCCGGTCTCTTTTGGACTTCGGGTCTTTATGTTTGCAAATTGGAAAATTATCTTTCCTGGTCGGCCTAAGGTCGGGAAAATCAGTCTATCAGCCCTAAATGACAAGTATATAAACTACATTTTCCTCTCTCATTTGGAGAGATAGATACATGAGGGAAAAAGCGTGGAAACTATACTCAAGCATTCAAGCATTCAAGCATTCCTTCAAGCAATTGATCATTTCAAGTCTCCATTCAAGGCTAAGTGTTGCATTCAAGACAAGGATTCAACCATTGAAGAGGAGATCACTTACAACATACTACTACAACATACAACATACAACATCTATACCTTCGCACATAAGGATACAAACATCCTTACAACAAGGTATTAGTACTTGTTTTACATTACAGACATTTACATTTACAGCATTGCTCATTTCTTGGTTAATTCCAAAACCGGAGTTTGACCTAAAGGCAAACCCCTAATCCCTAACCCCCCAATCGTCTTCACTTTTCTGTGTGTAGGTTGCAGGGACGCGGCTGAAATTGAAGATCTGGAATCCTTGTGCAGAGACGAACAGATCCCCCTTCATTTCGCGGATTTTTCGGAGGATCGTGGCGCTCGGGCTCCATCGTCCCAACAACTTTCGCTCAAATTTACAGGACAGCGCCGTATCAACATTTTACTGCTAATTCCAGGTCCGCAGCTTCATACTGTATTCCTATCTCAGTTTATAAGTGAATCTTTCTCACTTTCTATGCATTCCTAGCTTAATTCTTCTATTCACATTCTTTACAAAAGAGGGTAGCCTTGCTGTCATAACCCTTGAAACTCATTTAGCATCCAATCTTGCATTACGTGGGATTGGATCTTGTGGGTTTCAACCCCTCTTTTGAATGTAAAGTCTCTCCCCTAAGTGAAAACCATCAACCCTAGAGTAACCTCCCTTCTCTCTCCTCGGAGTTGGAAGAGGGGAGAGCAACTAGGGTTCGATCGCGATTTTCCACTTTACATTTTGGTGAACTTGACGTGAACATCCTTTCTGATTATTCATGGTTAGATCTTAAAATTGGATTCCTTGATTACATTTCCATGTTGATCTTTTGCAAAATTTTAGAGGTTAATTGCATAAAAACCCTAAATTTTCTTTTTAGTAATTAAGCTTGTGAAATGTCTAAATGTTAATGCTTGTTTCAGATCTACCCTTCTATTACAAATTATCAATTCATATTTGTGCTTTAATTTTGAAAATTAAGTGGTTAAGTGTTAAAACCCTAATTTTTAAAACCCTCTTGATTCAACCTTTGTCCGACAATTTCACTGATCAAAACATTTCCAAATCAGCTGTAACTTTGGATTCCGCAATAAAATCACAATATCTTTCATCCCTGAAAATTTGGAAAAAAGTTGCGAGGACCGTGTGCACTCCGAGTGCCATCATCCCTGACATTTTTTCCGAAATTTCGGGAGCTAGATCTTACTGTATTTTCCTGCTAAAATCCAGAATTTTGGCTGATTTTATCAATTATAACACTTTCAAAATTAAAGTCAAAGTTGGTCTAGGGATTGCTTGGATTAACGCTTCTAATCATTCAAAAATCATTGAAATTGAAATTTTGTGTCAAAATTGTGTTCTTACTGTCCTAAATCTGAAAAGTGTGTTTGCATTCATTAAAAATTTCAGTGCTTTATTCAAATTCTTACAATTTGTGACTTTTGAAATTAAGTGCTTAATTACAACAACTTTAATTTTCGCTTTCAAAATTGAATTTTGCGTGAAATTGAGTCAATTTTTAAATTTCAAAATTTGCATTGCTCTTGACATTCCCTCTAAAATCATAAAATTCAAAATTTCAGTTTCCCTCTCTTTTTCAAAATTCAAATTTTTGCATTTTTCGACAATCTTGGTAGGGTTCAATTTTGAGATTGCAACTTTAATTTGGCCTATCTACAGATCGTAAAACCACTCAATTTTTTCAGATTAGCTCCAAAATCATCATAACTTTCATCCCTACAAATTTCAAAAAAAGTTGCTGGGACCGTGTGCACTCCGAAGCGCCACGGTCCCTGACATTTTTTCTAAAATTTCAGGAGATTGTCCTGATTGTATTTAACAGCTTAAATCTGGAAGATTGGCTGATTTTACTGAAAATTGCTACCTCTAAATTCAAAACTTTCTCTCTCTCTCTCTAGTGCATGAGTTTTACAACAATAAGCCCTACTTACACTATTCCCGTTAGATGAAGCCGTAGAATTAAGTCTTTCCGAGGTTTAACTACCGAGGAGATGGAACCTAATTTGAATAGCCTTTTTAACGAGGACATGGGTAATTCCTCTAATCCTCCTAATGATGAAGAAGCTCTCCATGAGGTTTCTGAAGAACAACTTTCGAAATTGGATAACCAATTTGACGATTTTCGACAATGGATGTCTCAAGAATACCCCGATAGTCAAGCTCTTCCTTTAATTGAGGGTCTAAAACGTATGCTTCAAAGTGATAAGAATGGAATTGATATTTTGCGTGGTATTGCACACATTGTGGATTTGAATGTGATGCCTATGAAGAATTGTGCTGAAAATTTGGGTTATACACAACCTCCTACTCAAGTCAATCATTCTATTCCTTTGATGACTTCTATTGCTAGCATACCTACCTTTACATCAAACATAATGGCTACTTCTACACAAGACATTCCTCCTGTGATCACCAGTCATGGGGGCAATCCTTCCTCTTCAATTAACCCTCTTCCTTCATTTAATCCAACTTCTTCATTCATTCCTTCAATGAGTGTCCCTATTATATCTCCACAAATGAACATGACGAAAGGGGGCAATTCATTCAATCATTCCATTCCTCCTTGTAGTGTTCCTCCTGTCCAATCATCTCCTATGACTAATTATCATAGGGTCCCACCACCTTACTCTTTACCTTCTTTCAATAACATAACACCTCCATCTCAATCTAACACATCTAATATGAACTCTTCGACTGAAGCGACCATTAACAATCTTGCACAAACTGTCTCTTCTTTACAGCAACAAATTGCCTCTATGAATCAATCTAAGTTTAGTGTGCCCACATTTGATGTTGCGAGCCCACTTTCTCTTGACATTGTTTGAGCTATCCCTCCTAAACATGTTGAAATCCCGCATTTGGAGCTTTATAATGGTAAAGGTGATCCTCTAACACATGTTAAGACATTTCAAACAATATGTACCGATTTTGCTTATGACCAAAGGTTGCTTGCAAAACTGTTCACTAGAACATTAAGAGACAAAGCCCTACAATGGTATTGCTCGTTGCCTTCCTATTCTATTACTTCTTTCGAACAACTTGCAAATGCTTTCATTCAACAATTTCAAAACAATATAAGTCCTAAAGTTACTTTGATTGATTTAATGCATTGTAAACAAGGTGTTAAAGAAAAAGTGACTGATTTCATTGGTAGATATAAGCATTTGTATGCTCAAATTTCTTTTCCAGTGCCTGACAATGATATTCAAAGAATCTTTATTTCTAATTTACAAAAAGATATTCGAGACAAACTTCTGTTTTCTGAGTTTACTTCTTTCCAACAGTTGTGTGCAACTCTTCACAATTATCAACTGACTGTGAGTCAAATGGAACAATCACATCTTATGGCTCCGAGTGATAAGGGTGATAGAAGTCAACAACCATTTGGGAAGTTTAAACCGAACAAAGATTCCATCAAATTCAATGAAAACATCATCAACAACAATGTGAATGCAGCATCAGGTGTGCCTCCTATTTCTAAATTTTTCAAGAAAGAAAGAAAGTATACTCCTTTGAATGAATCATTGCATAGTATTATGAATAAGTTATTGGAACAAAATGTGCTTACTCTTCCTCCTATAAGGCAAATTGATCCTGCAAAGATTACTTCACCTTATTTTGATAACAAAGCTTTTTGTCAATTTCATCGTCAGCCTGGGCATGATACTGAAAAATGTTTTTCTTTAAAGGGTAAAATTCAAGATTTGATTGATAATAATACTATTTCTATTTCTGGAGTGAATGATAAAGGTAATACATCTGTAGCTCCTCCTAATCAAAATCTTTAGATTTTCACTGATCCATTACCTTCTCATACCTCTAATGCGATTGAGACTAATGATTCCTCTTTTTCATCTGATGGTCTTGTGTCTATGACTCCAAATGTGATTAACTTTGTAGAGCAACAAGAAAACCCTAAAGAACCTTCCATCACATTTGATTCCAGTGAAACCATTAGGGCACCTGATGGTCATTTATATATAGTTGCAAAAGTCAAGAATACACCTTGTCGTGGAGTACTTATTGATCCTTCGTGCATGGTTAATGTTATTACTGAAGAATTTCTTTTTACTTTGCAATTGAATCAAGTGATATATGACAAAACAGATGTGATTGTGAAACTATTTGATGCATTTTCTTCTCCTGCAATTGGTTCTATTACATTGCCTATTGAGGTCCATAACAAATCCCTTGATGTGAACTTTTCTATTATTCCATCTTCCGAACAATTTCGTGTGAAGCTTGGCTATCCTTGGCTATCTTCCATGAAAGCTATTGCTTCTCCTATTCATAAGTGTTTGAAATTTCCCCATAATGGTGAAGTTGTTACTGTCAATCATAGTCTCTTTAAACCAGCTGAAAGAACTTCTAGCATTCCTATTGATTACTTTTGGCCTAAACAATTCCAATCTCTTCCTCCACGAAGTGATCATCTTTTCAAATCTTATCAAAAGTGGAAAAAAGACATGATCCTATCTCTAAGTGAACCTAGAACACCCAAACTTGACATTCCTATCATTCTTGAGAAGGAAGTTCTTCCTTTGAAAGATAAAACTAATGTCTTTCCTCAAGAAGATTCCCAACCCATCCCTATGGATGTGACTATGTCTATATCTAATAAACTTCCTAAAAGTAGACCTATCCCTCCTCGTCATGATGGACTTGGTCTCCTTCCTAAACCAAATATTTTTCCTTTATATGGAGCAGTTCCTCCTCCTTCTTTTTATAGAGAGAAGAGACCTTCTTCTTCTCCTATTATCCAGCCTAAGAGACCACAACCTAAACACCCAAGTGATAAGGATGAGAACATTCCTCCTCCTCAATCTTCTTCACTTCCTACAAAGACTAGACGAAATCGTTCTACACGTGAACGCCGATGAAAGCATCATCTTAGAGCTCAAGCAGCTGCTTCGCAAACTTTGCAATCTCCAAAAACACCTTCAACAAGCATTATTCCATTTTCTCCAAAATCTCCAAAACATAAGATGCATGATGGTCTTGATCCTGTGCGAATTAAAGACCCTATTTTTATAAATCTTGATGATGCTATAGATGAAAATGTTATTCATGATGAAAATGTTACTTCTCTTGCTTCTGATAGTGAATATGAACTTGTTGATGTTGATAACCATTTATCTAATGAATTTTCTAAAGCACTTATCCTAGCTCCTAGACAAGAACACCTCGGCTTGGGATATGAACATAGCCCTTGTTTGGATCTTGTGATAGCTCCATCTGCTATGTTGGATGTTCCTCCTCTAGCGTGTTCCCTACCTTCCCGAAACATTGATCAGCAAGATCGGGGGGTAGATGACGTGCTAGACTAGTTTCATTAGCATAGCAGATTCTCTCCTCCTCTCTTTTGTTACTTCTTCTATATGTTACTCTCATTCTTCTATTTGTTGTCCTTAGTGTTGTCTACTTGAGGACGATGCAAAGCATTGAGATCTCTCGATCTCTCTCATGTTGACTCAAAAGACACATGTGTTCCCTTCTTCTAGGTGACCTTCCTTGATTGGGGAATGAAGAATAATTATGCATACATACATATGATATACATGAATAATCATACAGCATACTGACCCCGAGGAAAGCGAAGTCACCTTGTGCTGTGTGTTTTGTGTCTATTATCCTTGGGCTTATCTCACACTTGGGGGCTAAATCCTTGTGATAACGTGCTCCTTTCCCTTTTTCATTTTCTTATATGTATCACTACCTTAAAGCAATCACCCCCGGTGAGGCGTGTGCGATCACTTTAACGTAGGGGGGCATACATCCCATTCATATCTTTTCAAGATACTTGAAAATTTCTTGACAAATTTAGCTTTGCCTTGAAAATTTTTGATATCTTTCTTGCATGACTCATAGTGAGGGAACCTTACTACTGACAGTCATGGTTCTCCCTCGTGATCTTCCCTTTCACTTTGTCAATCAAAGTCGTAAGATCCTTAGTCCACTGGGGGCTTGGTGTATCTTGCCTCCTTGACGTGGTGAAAGTCTTTCAATGTTGTTTCCTTGTACTTTACCGGAAGTATGAGCATACGCCTATACTCCCGCTAAAGTGGGGGCTAAATGTAGCGTCCTAAAATTGTGACACTTGCAATTTCAACTACATTTGGGTCTTCACGATGGTGACGCAACACGCAACTTGAATGGAGACCCTGAAACCTGATTATGACACTGAAAACTGCATTTTCTTGCACCCTGGCCTGAACCTCCTTTGCACCCTGCTGTCCCGGGAGGTGGGACCAGAGCGCCCAGCGCCCTGGTCCTTCAGGACCAGGGTGCCCAGCGCCCTGGTCCCTGGGTCCTATTTTGGGCCCGGTCTCTTTTGGACTTCGGGTCTTTATGTTTGCAAATTGGAAAATTATCTTTCCTGGTCGGCCTAAGGTCGGGAAAATCAGTCTATTAGCCCTAAATGACAAGTATATAAACTACATTTTCCTCTCTCATTTGGAGAGATAGATACATGAGGGAAAAAGCATGGAAACTATACTCAAGCATTCAAGCATTCAAGCATTCCTTCAAGCAATTGATCATTTCAAGTCTCCATTCAAGGCTAAGTGTTGCATTCAAGACAAGGATTCAACCATTGAAGAGGAGATCACTTACAACATACTACTACAACATACAACATACAACATCTATACCTTCGCACATAAGGATACAAACATCCTTACAACAAGGTATTAGTACTTGTTTTACATTACAGACATTTACATTTACAGCATTGCTCATTTCTTGGTTAATTCCAAAACCGAGGTTTGACCTAAAGGCAAACCCCTAATCCCTAACCCCCCAATCGTCTTCACTTTTCTGTGTGTAGGTTGTAGGTACGCGGCTGAAATTGAAGATCTAAAATCCTTGTGCAGAGACGAATAGATCCCCCTTCGTTTCGTGGATTTTTCGGAGGACCGTGGCGCTCGGGCGCCATCGTCCCAGCAACTTTCGCTCAAATTTACAGGACAACGCCGTATCGACATTTTAATGCTAATTCCAGGTCCGCAGCTTCATACTGTATTCCTATCTCAGTTTATAAGCGAATCTTTCTCACTTTCTATGCATTCCTAGCTTAATTCTTCTATGCACATTCTTTACAAAAGAGGGTAGCCTTGCTGTCATAACCCTTGAAACTCATTTAGCATCCAATCTTGCATTGCGTGGGATTGGATCTTGTGGGTTTCAACCCCTCTTTTGAATGTAAAGTCTCTCCCCTAAGTGAAGACCATCAACCCTAGAGTAACCTCCCTTCTCTCTCCTCAGAGTTGGAAGAGGGGAGAGCAACTAGGGTTCAATAGCGATTTTCCACTTTACAATAGACAATATCTATGTTATGGCCTATTTATTGTGAACACTGATTAGTATCGTTTGAAATAATTTTTTATTCAAATATATTTGAAAGATCTCCAATAATATGGTTTTGACATATACTATATGAAAGGAAAAAAATGTTGTGTTAGTTTTTTTAAATGATAATATGTTTAAAATAAAATATTTGAGGCACTTGTATATAGTTTTGGGATGTTCTGAATAGAATTTATTTGCCAAAGATCTGAAATGTTAGTTTGGATTAATTTAATTTTTATATTTGAGACATTTTATAAGTTCCAAATGTGTATAGAAGGATCCACTAAAGATCCAATCTATTCTATTTTGGCCACCTTCTATCATATTAATATAGTTGAGAGGATTCTTTGGGTATTTTAGTTATTATAAGTGGTTTGTATAAGGTTAATCTTAATTTATGACACCTTTACTATATTTAACAAACAAGAGAGTCTTTGAATGCATGAAATATACTCAACTAACTTGTGGAAAATTTAAAGAGGTAATGAGATAATGTCAGATACTTGCGATTCCTAATTTTTTATCAGCATTTATAGTAACATATTATAGATCACGGGGGATTTAGAAAGATAATACTCTATTTATAATAAATAAATGATGGGCATTATGTATGCATTAGAAAGATTAGATAATATCTAGTTTATGGTTGATGTGAAATATTATAAGTACCATAGGTTTATTGATGGATCCATATAAGAACCAACCTATTCTATATTGCTCATCTCTTATCATGTTAATATAGTTAAGAGGATTATTTTGGTTATGTAGCTATTATAAGAGGTTTGTGAATGGTTTCCATCATGTTGATGCACCTCTAATGTACTTGATCAATAAAATATTTTTTGAATGTATAAATCAAGTAGAGTAAATTATAAAACACTTAAAGAGGTAATAAACTCATGCCTTGTACTTGCAATTATTCATTTTTTGATTACCATTTCTTGTAGACTGTGATGCATCAAAAGAATGTACTCGAGGTATTCCAACTCAAAGGGAACATCTCATATCTTTTGAAGGAAAATTTTAAGTTTTAGAAAGAGAATATTATGTTTATGAAAAAAAATGTTGGTCATTATGCATGTATTGGAAACATTTAGGCAACATCTAGTTTGTTGTTGATTATTTTTAAATACTGCTCATAACAGTTAATTCTTTTTCATACAAAGATATTTGAATAATCTCTAAAAATGGATATGTTACAAGAATACATTTTTGACAAAGAGTAGATGAAAGGAAATATAAATGTTATGTTATTTTTATTGCTCATAACAATTAATTCTTTTTCATACAAAGATATTTGAATAATCTCTAAAACTGGATATTTTTACAAGAGTACATTTTTGACAAAGAGTAGATGAAAGTAAATATAAATGTTATATTATTTTTATTTAATGATTTTATGTTTATATTAAAAAATTTGAACCACTTAAATATATTTTTAAATATTTTGGAATAGTGTTTTTATTCCAAAGAGTCCAAATGTAAGTTTGGATTAATTTTCTTTTTATAATTTAGACATATTGTAAGTGTCAAATTTATATGGGTTCATAAAATATCCAAGTGATGTTATGATGAAAGAACAAGGATCTGGTCAACTACTGAAAGGGGAGGGGTGAATCAGTAGATAGAAAAACTGATAAACTTCACCATTCTCAAAATCAATCTCTCAAAGTAAACTTAGAACTATCAATGCAATATCACTGTCAAGTTTAAACTGGTTGATTGTTACAACAGATAAATAGTAAACAACTTGTAACTCACAAATATCCAAATACTTTTATTGACATAAGTAAAACTTCATTTGATATTGTTGTCGGTTATCATGACATATCAAAGTAGATTAAGTAGTTAATAAAATCAACCATAGAAAACATAACCACAAAAACATTCACCACTTGACATAAAATTTTGACGTGGAAACCCAAATGGGAAAAACCACAGTGAGATGAGACTCACAAGATAACTACCTGAACTCTTCTGAAGTTCGCGTTGTTAGGAGCCAAACCTATTAAAGCTTTACAAAAAGTCCTATTAAGAATAGATCCTGTTAGGGACCACCCGGTTAAGGGATTGCCTATAATGCCTTGTTAGAAGCAATACCCTGCGAAGAGTAACCTTTGTAAAGGATTTAGAATTCAAGCTAATGGATCACCTTATTCGAGGATTCAAATAACACCAATCTTGTTAGAGCTTACCCGGTTAGGGGATTTAACTACTATGATTGTTAAAAAACAACAAGAGTTTGCTGATCTATTTGAATATAACTACACTTGCTTGTTAAGATCCTTGTCATGCTCCTATCTGCCTTTACTCAACCTATAGATACATCATCCAGTTTGGAAACCATACACTCAACTAAAAATTTTCCAACTTTGAAACTAAACAACTCATCAACCTTATAAACAAATAAATTAGGTCAGTAACACAAAATAAACCTAATTCTCATAGAGATTACAAACAAGTCGGTTCAAGTATGAATGTTGGATTACATAACAATCTCTACACATGATTCAAGAAATCCTCGACCACTCTTTGATCACCACTTCATCGAACTTAGTAACTCATCATGCATTTTGCATTACATGTAGTATACTTGCTCATTCCCAAGACAAAAACTGTTACCTCAATGCGCCAAAAACACTTTGAAACTCTCTTCATACAATATGCATACGTGTCATAATCATTACCGCTCACCATCAAATCATAAACCAATATAGCTAATTCACTAGACTTAATCAGTTAGGGTTTACCGGTTCAACTCTCCAATACTTAGCAATACCAGTTCACTCCACAAACTTACTTATCAGTTATAGTTTCCTTTCACTAGCTCTTCCTACCGGTTACAAAACAACATTACAACAATATCATTACTAATTTAATTCACATCAATGACAACATAACATATCATTAATGCAATCTTCATGAAAATGCCAACAATATCCCCCTTTGGCATTGATGGCAATACAAATATCAATACCATTGATTGTTTTGATTGTGAATAGGAACCCTGGTTTACATTTTACCATGTACTCTCCTTGTCTTTAGCTTGTCACTAGTTCTTCTCCCATAATCACATAGTTCTTCTCCCCTTGTGACAACAATGCCAAATTGAAAGTAAAAAATGCAATGCAAACTTCATTGTACAGCATCAACAACCTGCAACTTGATGCTCCCCCTATGGAATAACTCCACATCTACACCAATTTTGCTGAAAAATCTTGCAAGCAGCTTGGGGACTGATGTAATCTACATCATGCTCCATTGACCTCATGAAGGGGTACAACCCCTAGCTGACTTTTAAGATACTCAAAAGTAGTCTTAGGCAGAGGTTTAGTAAAGATATTTGCAAGCTACTCCTTGGTAGAAACATGCTCCAAGATCACATCTTTACTCTGCATTGTTTCCCTCAATAAATGATACTTCAATTCAATATGCTTGGTTCGTGTATGCAAGATAGGGTTCTTAGAAATATTTATGGCACTAGTATTATCACATAAGATCTTTATAGGTTTTGTAAACTTCATCTTGAAACCTTCTAAAATGTGCCTCATCTAGATAGCTTGGGTACAATTTATATAAGTTGCAACATACTTAGCTTGAGCAGTAGACTCTGAAATATAACTCTTGTTTTTGCTACTTCATGAAACAAGTCTTCCTCCATGAAAGAATTCTCCACTGGTTGTGCTTTTCTAGTCATCAACATTACTTTCCTAGTCCGCATCTGTGTACACCTTCAAGTCAAAGTTTCCTTCATATGGATACCATAATCCATAGTCAATGGTACCTTTCAAATATTTGAAAATCCTCTTGGTTTCTATCAAATGTGTTTCCTTTGGATTCTTTTAAAATATAGCAACTAGACCAACTGCATGAGCTATATCTAGTCTACAGTGAACAATATAGTGGAATTTTCCAATCATTGACCTATACTCCTTCTCATCAACAAATGTGGCCTCATCTTCCTTAGACAACTTACAACTTGTAACCATTGGTGTCCCAACTAGTTTACAATCACTCATACCAAATGTCTTTAATACCTCCTTCACATACTTAGATTGTATAATGAAAATACCATTTTTCATTTGCTATATTTGCAAACCTATGAAATTTTTTATCTCTCCAGCTAGAGACATTTCAAACTCACTTTTCATTTCATTTGCAAAATTATTTCTCATATCGTCATTCCCTCCAAATATGATATCATCTACAAACACTTCACTAACCAGTATCTTATCTCTTTCAGATTTGAGATATATGTTGCTATCTTCACTAGTTCTTTGAAAACCTATCTTCATCAGGTGTGAATGAAGCCTTTCATACCATGCTCTCGGTGCTTTCTTTAATCCATATAATGCTTTATGCAACTTACATACCATGTTTTTCTCATCAGTCAGAGAATAACCCTCTGGCTTCTCAATATATACTTCTTCTTCCAGTATTCCATTCAAAAATGTTGACTTTACATCCATCTGGTATACTTTGAATCCCTTGTGTGCTGCAAATGCAAGTAAAGTTCTGACACCTTCCAATCTGGACACTAGTGCAAAAGTCTCACCATAATCTTCTCCTTCTTCTTGTGTATAACCTTTGCAAACCAATCTAGCTTTGTTGTGAACTACAACACCATCTTCATTCAACTTGTTCCTAAAGAACCACTTAGTACCTATCATATTTTTATTTACCGGTCGGGGTACAAGGGTCCAAGTGTCATTCTTATTAATTTGTTCAAGTTCTTCCTCCATAGCTTTAACCCATTGATCATCACCAAATGCTTCCTTAGCAATTCTAGGCTCAATAGTGGAGATCATGCAAGAATTCTCTCTGATTGTGCTTCTGGTCAATACTTCAGCATCCTTATCTCCAATAATCTATTCATATTGTGATTAAGTCTCACATACCTCGGAATAACATGATCATTATCTTCAAGTTCTTCTTCATTGTTATCATCATCTTCTCCTAAATCTACCTATTCCGATTGAACTAGTACACCAACATTTGCTTTACCAGTTTCAGGTTTCACAGGTTCTGGTTCCAAAAACAAAATGCAAGGATCTTCATCCTTTTTCTCCACATTGGTTTCCCCTAAAACTTCAGGATACTCATCCACTCAAACATCACCACTCTCTATTATTCTCTATGTCTGGTTGTTATAACATTTGTAGGCCTTACTCTTAGTGGAATAACCAGGAAATATACATTCATCACTTTTAGCCTCAAACTTGCTAACATAGTCACCTCTCTTAATAAAACATTTCCTGCCAAATATCTTGAAATAACTAACATTAGGTGATCTACCATATCGGTATTCATAAGGAGTCTTGTCCTTACCTCTTTTTACCAAAATCCCATTCATTATGTAGACAGTTGTGCCGACAGGTTCTCTCCAAAAATTCTTCGCTACCTCCTTGTATCAACATTGACCTAGTAGCTTCAACAACTGACTGATTGTTTCTCTCTGCAATACCATTCTTTTGTGGTGTCTTTGGTGTAGAAAGCTACCATTTGATACCATTCTCTTCACAATATCTAGTGAATTCTTTAGAAGTGAATTCTCCGCCTTGATCAGTCCTTAGACACTTTATCTTCTTTCCACTCTCCTTTTCAACTAAGGCCCTGAATATCTTGAATTTACTAAATTCCTATGTTTTATCCTACAAGAATGTGACCCACATCATCCTTGAGCAATCATCAATGAAGATCATGAAATATCCATCACCTTGAATACTTTTAGTCCTTATTGGTCTATAGAGGTGTTGGCATTATGTTGTCATTAATGTCAACCAGTATGGGATGACTACCAGTATGAGAAATGTATGTGCAACACTGTCAAGTGGGAGTACATGTTGAGATATCTTTGATATCACCTTGTGTTGTAGAAAACCAATAAGGCAAGAAAGAGTGGCCAGTGGAGTCACCAGTACACAAGTTACTCTCTGACTTGTGTGGATGAAATGGTACCAGCATAGTGTATCACCAGAAAGGAAAGGATGTCAATAGATGAGTGTTGTGTTGACAGTCTGTGGTTACCAAGGATGGGAAAGAAGGAAGGGCAAGATGCTTGGATGGTGTTTGTGATGAAGAGGCAAAATGTTACCTGAATCACATCAACATCAGAAGAGGAGAATGAACAAATCATAGGTATGCTGTAATGTTATAGGACAATAGGACTCCAACCTGATGAAGATTCAGTCATCATGAGAAGCAATGAATGACAGTGAATGTTCCCACACTGGATCACATGTGCCTATTTGAAGATATGCTGCACAAATAGGGAAGTCACATGAGTACATTGCAGGATGCAGAAGTCAAGGTGTCACTCCATCGATAAGTGGATCTTATCTCCTATTATGCATTGTGTGCATTATAGTTTGATGAGATAAGAGTGAAGAGGTAAAGTCAAGTACTTGAAGGATCACACCGGATCTACCGGTGAATTAATGAAATGCCTTAAGTGCATGAGATCAAGATTATGCACTGGACTGACAGAGAAGGCATGTCGAGATTCTAGTACAAAGGAAGTGTGAAGTGTTTGTCACCTTGACAAACTAGTATAGGAATGCATATAATTGATCAAGTAGAAGGCATAGCTTAGCAGATGCAAATAGAGGAAGAATTACCTGACCAAAGAATAAGTCTAGTGAAGGCTGATGACTGGTGTCATCATGAGTGGTAACCAGTATGTAATCCCACTAGTAATATGACTGAGGTGCAAATGTAGATGATCCCCACTTTGTGGGAATGAGAACGCTTTGAATAGACATGTCTGGAGAATGGTTTAGGAGTTCCACCAATAGTATAGAAACCGAAAGAAAGGAGGAACTGGTAGAATGTTTGGTCGATGATCCTCTGTGAACTGACATGAATAGTCAAGGTGGAAAAGCTGGTTGACTTGGATGGAACATGGAGTCAACATGGTGAGCCTACATCAGATGAAGATGGAATGTACACCGATGGGGTAGGTGTAGAGTTGGTCAACTTTAAAGGAGACTACGAAGCTTGAGGTGAAGGTACAGAAGTGCATAGCTTGAGATTGAATGCACAAGAGAGGATCGAGGGTAGACCGATTGACCAAGAAGTATGCCGATAGATTGTTTGTAGGTTTCTGAAGAAGGAAGGTGTGTTTTAGAAGGTGTGTTAATGGAAAAGTTGTGTAGATGGATGTCAGGAAGATTAGATCGAGCAAGATCTGATTGGATCTGGTTTGCCTCAAGGATGGTGAGAAAGCCCTAATCACCTAGATTTTGAATTGGGCTTTGGCAGGAAAACCTGGCTATAAGAATGAAGGCCAAAGAGATTAGTTGTTGCTACTATATAGAAGAATATTGTGCTACTGTGAAGTGTGATACTTCTGCATGTAAGATAAAATCATCCAAGTGCTTAACAAGCATTTGAGAAGTGAGTGAGAGTGAGAGAGAACCTGGTTGAAGTGTTCAACCAGTAGGAGAGAAGAACTAATAGTGTTCATATCGGTAGGGAAGAAGTGAAGGAGGCTCCTTAGAAGGTAGACAGAGAACTCACAGAGTGTAGTGCTGGTGAAGAGAAGAGCAGTGAGGAGGAGATTCAGTGAGAGAAGAACAAAAGAGAGATGTATCGGTAGGGCTCACCAACAAAGAAGCAATAGGTGAAGAGCAACAGAGAAGTGAGTCAGTGAAGCAAATAAGATATCTCACTGATAGGGTAAGATATATGTAATGGTTGCAAGATTCACTTGTAACATGATAACTGCTTTTGTAATTGAAGTTTGCATTGTAAACAGTGAGTTGTAGCTCGGTGTAGGGGTTGTAGCTCCTTTTGTAGGTACCCTAAAGTTAGGGGTTAGTGCTCCTTTGGGTTGTAACCCATAAATAAGGTAGGGGTTGTAGCTCCTTGGGTCAGTACCCTAAAGTCAGGGGTTGTAGCTCCTTGAGCTGGTGCCATAAAGTCAGGGGTTGGTGCCCTAAACTTTGTAACTATGTTTTCATTGTGAGGCTAGATTGGAGCAGTAGACTCCAGTAGCATTGCTCACTAAGGTTTTTCCCATCTTGGGTTTTCCTTATATATGCTGGTGTTATGTGATATCCCCTTGTGTGTGTTTGCATTTGAGTTAGTCTCCTCACTAACCGGTAAGCCTGTTCATAGTTCGATCTAATAACCGATATGCTCACATAGGATTATTAAAGGGAAAATATTTGAGAACCATTGATTCACCCCCTCCCCCTCTCAATGGTGCATTGTGTCTAATAATTGGTATCGAAGCCTAGGTTCTTAGTCAGATGAGATTTCTCTAGCTTGGGTAGATTATGGCTTAAGGACAATGGTTTGTTTAGTATCAATCCCTACTCCAATGTTTGATGGTTCAAACTATTCTATTTGGAGTTGCAGAATGGAAGTCTTCCTATGCTCCCTAGGGTTTGATGTCTGGATGGCAGTTGTTAATGGTCTCCCTAGGAATGTCAGTCCTCCCACCAGTCTTGAAGAATAAAGAAGATGCAAGTGCAATGATGAAGCCATGAAGGATATTTTTTGTGGACTCATTGGTGATGTTCCTGCACAAGTAGACAAGCGTAAACCAGCAGAAAGTCTGTGGGACAGACTAAATAAACTCTATGGAAATGAACCCTACATCACTGAATCAACTTGTGAAAGTGAGAAGAACAATGCAGCAAATATATGTGCAGATGACAGAGGCAGTTTAGAGTGTTACATTAGCATTGGTGATGTAGAGACTCATCTCTTCATGGCCCATAAGATAGACATTGAGAATCACACATCAAAAATGGGTAATGCAAAAAGATCCCACTAGTATGATGTGTTTGATAGTGACACTGAAAAAAGAAGAAGAAGAAGATGTAGAAATGGATCTTGAGTGTGAACATGTAAGTGCTCTAGAAGAGCTTCAAAATGTTAGAAATAATTTTAAAAACTACAAAAGATCAGTTCATGAGGATTGCAGCAAGTTGAGAACCTACCTTGAAGTATCAAACCAAAAGGTTGGTTTATTGTCCACTCAACTATAAGAGACAAAAGGATTAACTGATGAGTTGAAATTGGTTTTGGACTCCAAGGAAAGTGAAATGGAGAATCTAATAAATGAATACAAGCTATTTAAGAATGTTGCAATTGTTGAGCGAAATCAGTTGATCAGATGCCTTGAAGAATATGAGAAATATATCTTAGAGTTAAAGACTCAAAAAAAGGACACCAAGGAATGCAAGTGAAAAGATCCAAAGGTTGAGCTAGAGACAAAGGATAAAGAGCATCAACAAGTAATAGTTGAAATGGAGTTCCTCAGAAAAGAACTTGAGAAATGTCAAGATGAGCTCAAGCTAAGGATGAAGAATAGTACTACATGGAGAAACAATGCAGATCTGAAAGGAAAAGGAAAGATGGGGGAAAATAGTGTTACCAGGAGCATGAATAGGAGAAGACCTCCTACCAGTAAAACACATAGATATGTTGCTTCCACCAAGTCAAGACAAGTGTGGCAGAAGAAGAGATCAGATGAAAGATCTGCAGAATATGGACAACCCTGGATCCATTCCTAGAGATGAAGAAATGTAGATGTCAACCTAGTAAGATCACCTCATGTTTGGCAAAATCAATTTGTAAGTAATAAGTCTCCTCTCTCTGGTTATTGTTTTGAATGTAAAGATTATGACCATAGGGCAGAGGATTGGAAAATGAGGTCTAGGAATAGATAGAGTGTGCTTCCTAGGTATAATAAATCAAATGGCTATAGATTTCATGCATATGAGCATAATGCATCTAGGGGTAGAAACATGCATACCCCCTCTCTCAATATTGCTAATGTTGTGTGTTATAACTACAATAGACCTAGCCATAGAAGTTATGATTGCAAGAGAAAGGACTTGCTATCCAAAGGTAACCAAAAAATCATTCATGCTCAGCACAAGAGCAGTTACAGGGGATATGAGCAGCATAGACTGGCTTGGAACAAGATGAGAAATGATCCTGCATAATTAAGGAATTCAAGGAAACCGGTAACCAACCAAAGTGGTATGATCAGAGGAGGAAGAGCCAACGTGTATGTTAAAAGGTTCCCCAATCATGAGGTTGGGATAGATATTGTGTACTACTATAGCACTACTTTTGGCTGGAATGGAAAATTTGAAAGTGTAAGGATCAATCAGCAGGAGAAGAAGAAACCTATTCCCTGGTCTGAAAAGGGGAAGAAAAGTGAGATCAAGAAAACATGGAGGAAGAAGTAGGAAAATAGGACTGTGGACCAATATTGTGCATTAAATGCACAAGTGATATCTCCTAAGGCCTAAAGGAGATGCATGATCTTAGGGAGAGTAATATGGTAAATTTATCATTCACCCCCTCAGGAAAGATGGTAATATGGAATAACATGTTGTTGTTGGTATGAAGGATGAAATTGTAAAGATAACTATGTGTAGATGTTGCCTTGACTACACACCTACAGATCAGTAATGGATCACTACTACATGTTTCAATGAGTGCAGGTTAACAATTGGTATCAGATGTTAACCGGTATGTGTAGGATGTTACCAACATGAATGCAAAATAGGTTATGTAAGGCAATAAGTTTGGAGATCATTGCATTAGCCCTAGTAGCATGGAGTGATGTTAGGTCTCACGTGGTGTTGATGAAGACCTGAATGACTTATGTTGGCCTCGTGGTTGATCATGTAGGCATGCATATTTTTGGGCTAACCAGTTTTGATTCTTGGATTGATGATAACATTATCTGGTATTGTGTAGATCCAAGATCATGTCATAGGTTGTGGTGAAATAATGGAGCTGAAAGATCATCAGATGATCTCATATGCACAGCTAAACTGGTATATGGTGAATATTGGAGTCCCGGTATTGTACCTAACCAGAGTTGAGGAGCTAAGATGTATGACTTAGGGGGAGTTCAAGTGCTCATAATAAATAGAAGGAATGCTTGAACTCGTGAGGATACTAACTGCCCAAACTGCAAGAGATGGAAATTACAGAGGTGTTGCAGGCTGATTGCGAGGTGAGTTGTATTCACTGACACATCAACAATTTATATCAGTCTTTTTGCAAATTGAGTTCAAATGGATGTAGAACTACATACTCAATTGGTGTCAGTTGATGGTTATGATCCCCATCTCAAGTGTTGTGACTTGATAAGATGTAACAACTAGTGACAAGATAACAAGATAACAAGGAAGTGTTACATCCAATGAAGACAAAGGGAAAGAAAGTATTCTTTCAGTGACTAGTATATAAAAAGAGAAATAATATCCTGACAATGCCCATTCCATTATTGTCAAAGGGGGAGAAGGATTCTATAGTATACCGCATACTACATGTGTGTGAATCCATGGATCACAGTAAGGGGGAGAAAGACTATGTAGTATGCCAGATACTACATGAGTTGACATCAATGCCAAAGGGGGAGATTGTTGGCCTTGTGTTGTCATTGATGTCAACTAGTATGAGATGACTACCGGTAAGAGAAATGTATGTGCAACACTATCAAGGAGGAGTACAGGTTGAGATATCTTTGATATCACCTTGTGTTGCAGAAAACTAGTAATGAAAGAAAGAATGGCCACTGGAGTCACTGGTACACAAGTTAGTGCCTAACTTGTGTGGATGGAATGGTACCAACACAGTGTATCACCAGCAAGGAAAGGATATCAACTGATGAGTGTTGTGTTGATAGTGTACGGTTACCAACGATGGGAAAGAAAGAAGGGAGGGATGCTTGGATGGTGTTTGTGATGAAGAGGCAGAATGTTACCTGAATCACATCAACATTGGAAGAGGAGAATGAATAGATCATAGGTATGTTGTAAGGTTGCAGGACAACATGACTCCCACCTAATGAAGATGAAATCATCATGAGAAGCAATGACTGACAGTGAATGTGCCCACACTGGATCACATGTGCTTGTTTGAAGATATGTTGCCCAAGCAAGGAAGTCACATGAGTACATTGCAGGATGCAGAAGATAAGGTGTCACTCCACCAGTAAGTGGAGCTTATCTCATATTATGCGTTGTGTGCATTATAGTTTGGTGAGATAAGAGTGAAGGGGTAAAGGCAAGTACTTGAAGGATCGCACTGGATCTACCAGTGAATTGAGGAAATGCCTTACGTGCATGAGATCAGGATTATGCACTAGACTGACAGAGAAGGCATATTGAGATGCTAGTATAGAGGAAGTGTGAACTGTTTGTCACCTTGACAAACCGATAGAGGAATGAATATAATTGATCAAGGAGAAGACATAACTGAGAAAATGCAAATAGAGGAAGAATGGCCTGACTAAAGAAGAAGTCTAGTGAAGGCTGATGACTGGTGTCATAATGAGTGGTAACTGATATGTAAGCCCACCAGTAATATGAGCGAGGTGCAGATGCAGATGACTACCCACTTTGTGGGAATGAGCACGCTTTGAACAGACATGTCTGGAGACCATTTTAGGTGTTCCACCAGTAGTATAGGAACTGACAGAAAGGGGGAACCGGTATAATGTTTGGTTGATAATCCTATGTGGACCGACATGAATAGTCAAGGTGGTAGAGTTGGTCGACTTGGATGGCACATGGAGTGAACATGGTGAACCTGCATCAGATGAAGATGAAATGTACATCGACGGGGTAGGTGTAGAGTTGGTCGACTTTAAAGGAGACTGTGAAGCTCGAGGTGAAGGTGTAGAAGTGCATAGCTTGAGATTGAACAGATAAGAGAGGATCGAGGGTAGACTGATCGAGTAGATAGGAGTAGTTGAAGCAACCCATCAGGCCATTAATGGTGATTGACCAAGAAGTATGCCAACATATTGTTTGCAGGTTGTTTAAGAAGGAAGGCATGTTTTAGAAGGTGCATTAATGGCAGAGTTGTGCAGATGGATGTCAAAAATATTAGATCGATCAAGATCTGATTGGATCTGGTTTCCCTTGAGGATGGTGAGGAAACCCCAACCACCTGGATTTTGAATTGGGCTTTGGTGGGAAAACCTGGCTATAAGAATGAAGGCCAAAGAGATTGTTGGTTGCTGCTATATAGAAGAATATTGTGCTACTACAAAGTGTGATACTTTTGCATGTAAGAGAAAATCGGCCAAGTTCTTAACGAGCATCTGAGAAGTGAGTGAGAGTGAGAGAGAACCTGGTTGAAGTGTTCAACCAGTAGGAGAGAAAAACCGGTAGTGTTCATATCGGTAGGGTAGAAGTGAAGGAGGATCCATAGAGGGTAGACAGAGAACTGGCATAGTGTAGTGCCGGTGAAGAGAAGAGCAGTGAGGAGGAGATTCAGTGAGAGAAGAACAAAAGAGAGATTTACCGGTAGGGCTTGCCAGCAAAGAAGAAATAGGCGAAGAGTAGCAGAGAAGTGAGTCAATGAAGTAGAGAAAATATCTCACTGACAGAGTAAGATATATGTAACGGTTTCAAGATTCACTTGTAACATGATAACTACTTTTGTAATTGAAGTTTACATTGTGAACATGGAGTTGTAGCTCGGTGCAGGGGTTGTAGCCCATAAATCAGGTACGGGTTGTAGTTCCTTGGGTTGGTGCCCTAAAGTTAGGGGTTGTAGCTCCTTGGGTTGGTTCCCTAAAGTCAGGGGTTGGTGCCCTAAACTTTGTAATTGTGTTTTCATTGTGAGGCTGGATTGGAGTAGTAAACTCCACCAATATTGCTCACCGACCGGTTAGCCTGTTCATAGTTAGATCTAATAACCAGTATGCTCACATAGGATTGTTAAAGGGAAAAGTTTTGAGAGCCATTGATTCACCCCTTCCCCCTCTCAGTGGTGCATTGTGTCGAACAAGAGGTCTGTATGAACCAAATCTAATAGATATTCCGCTCAAAAAGATTTTCTCTTGAAAGTTGAGGATGTCATCTTTCCCAACTGATACTCCTTACATAGAGCATTAGTTGGTTTGTCCAACTAAGGAAAACCTCTCACTGTCTTTTACTTACTCACTTTAACAATGTTATCAAAAATTAATATGACAAAATATCCTATGCTAAAGCCAACTATCATCTATGTTAGCAGTAAAATAGTTGTTGACTTAAGGATCTAAGTGAGATAGGTTACCTTTGGTCTACTTGCCGGTTGCAATCAGTTCACCTTTTCTCCCATAGAGTTTGCACATACCATTTTAAAACTCCAATGGATATCCTTTGTCATTGAGTTGTGCAACACTCAAAAGATTGTGCTTTAGACCTTCAACCCAGTAGACATCATCTACACTTCTCTTTCCATTAAGAGAAATAGTTCCCTTACCTTTAACCATGTAGGGTGAGTCATTACCAAATCTTACAACTCTGCCATCAAATTCCTTCAAGGAAAGAAATTTGCTTTGATCACCGGTCATGTGATGTGAACAACCACTATCAATGATCCAATCATCAAAATTTTCCATTCATGAAACTTAAGCCTTCTGATCAGATGTTTCTTCTTTAATGGCTACAAACACAATGTCTTCATTAAAATCACCATCAGATTCCTCATCAGTGATCCCACCATCAACTGCAATAAGACAATCTCTTTTTCCTTTTCCCTTGTACTTTTTGAATTTCCCTTGCTTGTGCTCATTATCACCATTAGGATAGTTAGCAGCTATGTGTCCAATCTTGTTGCATGCAAAACATTTCAAAGGTAATTTACCTCTATATTTACTGGTACCTCTGGGCAACCGCTTAGCCAACAATGCTTCAAGATCAACCAAACTATCTTCATCATCAACTTCTCTACTAGATCTAGATTCATAACCATGACTAGCATCTCTACCTTTCCTCATAGATGGGTTAAAAATAGAATCTCTAAATGGTGATTCAAATTTCTGAATACTACCATCATAACCATTTAACTCAAAATCAGTAAGCTTACCAACGATGGAGTCAAGGGTTACCTTGGTTTTATCAATAGATTTCAACTCCTGGATGGCTGCAACTCTAATAGTGTAGACTGGTAGCAGGGCTCTTAATACCTTACTAACCACTGTGGCATCTTACACTTTACCACCAACACTCTTGATCTCACCAACTATCTCTTTTATCCTCTCACCATACTATTGGATATTCTCACCTTCAGCCATCCGCATGTCATCAAAATTTCCTCTTAGACTCTCTTCCTTGGCAATCTTTACAAGTTCATCACTGCTATAAATCTCTTCAAGTTTCTTCCATACCTCTTATGCAGTCTCTACACCATGGACATCTGCATACTCTGCATCAGACAAAGAATTGATAATAGCCTCTAGTGCTTGATTGTTTTCTTGTTCCTCTTTCTTCTGATCATCAGTCATAATCCCACTAGGTGCAACATATTGAGTATTAGCATGTTCCTAGTATTGATTTCCAAGGCTTTTGATATAAATTTTCATTCTATCACTCCATATCCTATAGTTATCTCTATAAAACTTTGAACCTTCCTTCTTCATCATGATCTACAAGATCTTTACCTCAAGTTGTTCAGCTTAGACCTTAAAGGACCTGAGATTCTCCAATACCAATTGATGTTATGATGAAAGAACAAGGATCCAATAAAATACTGAGAGTGGGAGTGAATCAATAGATAGAAAAACTGTTAAACTTTACCAATCTCAAACTCAGTCTCTCAAAGTAAACTTAGAACTATCAATGCAATATCACTATCAAGATAAAACTATCAAGTTTAAAATGGTTAACTGTTACAACAGATTAACAGTAAACAGCTTGTAACTCACAAACTTCCAAATACTTTTATTGACATAAGTAAAACTTCATTTCATATTGTTGTCGGTTATCATGACATATAAAAGTGGATTAAGTAGTTAATAAAATCAACCATAGAAAACATAACCACAAAAACATTCACCACTTGACACAATATTTTTGATGTGGAAACCCAAATGGGAAAAACCATGGTGAGATGAGACTCACAAGATAACTATCTAAACTCTTCTAAAGTTCGCCCTATTAGGAGCCAAGCCTGTCAAAGCTTTACAAAAAGTCTTGTTAAGAACAAATCCTATTAGGGACCACCCAGTTAAGGAATTGACTATAATGCCTTGTCAAAAGCACTACCCTATGAGGAGTAACCATTGTAAAGGATTTAGAATCCAAGCTAATGGATCATCTTATTAGAGGATTTGAATAACACCAAGATTGTTAGAGCTTACCTGGTTAGGGGATTTAGCTGTTGTAATTGTTAGAAAACAATAGGAGTTTGCTGAACTATTTGAATAGCACTACACTTGCTTGTTCAGATCCTTTTCATGCTCCCATCTGCCTTTAATCAACCTTCAGATACATCATCCAGTTCGGCAACCACACAGTCAACTAAAACATTTCCAACTCTGAAACTAAACAACTCATCAACCTTATAAATGAATCAATTAGGTCAATAACACAACAAAAACCTAATTATCATAGATATTACAAACAAGTCAGTTCAAGTATGACCATTGGATTACATAAAAATCTCTACACATCATTCAAGAAAGCCTCGATTGCTTCTTGATCACCACTTCATCGAACTTAGTAACTCATTGCGCATTTTGCATTACATGCAGTATACTTGCTCATTAGTAAGACAAAAACTGTCACCTCAATGCACCAAAAACACTTTGAAACTCTCTTCATACAATATGCATATGTTTCATAATCATTACTGCTCACCATCAGATCATAAACCAATATAACCAATTCACCAAACTTATCAGTTAGGGTTTATCAAAATAACATGTAGGGTTTACCGGTTCAACTCTCCAATACTTATCAATACCAGTTCACTCCACAAACTCACCTACCGGTTATAGTTTCCTTTCACTAGCTCTTCCTACTGGTTACAAAACACCATTACAACAATATCATTATCGGTTTAATTGACATAAATGACAACATAACATACCATTAATGCAATCTTCATGCAAATGCCAACACCAAGCTATTCTATATTTGTCACATCCTATCATATGAACATAGGAGAAAAGATTATTTAGGTTGTGTGGTTATCATAGAAAGTTTGAGAAAGAATTATTTGAACTTCTTACACTTTTACTAGATTTAAAAATTAAGGGGTCCTTTGAATGTATGAAATTCACTAACTTTTAAAATATTTAAAGAGGTAATAAGATAATGTATTGTACTTAAAATTAAAAACTTTTTATTACCATTTGTTATTGAAGAAGGTATTAGAGATATTGTAACTTGAAGGCTACATCCCATATCATTTGAAAGAAAAAAAATTGTGATTTGTAAAGAGGACACTTTATTTATGACAAAGAAATGTTGGTCATTATGAATATGTTGCAAAAGTTTAAACAACTTATCTAGATTGTGGCTCATTTATTATAGTAAAATTATTTAGAATAATTGGATTTATTTTCGAGCCAAAAAAATTAATTGATTTCCAAATAAAGGATAACTAAGTTACAATAATATGGTTTTTACATAGAGTTTTTGAAAGAAAAGGTTTTTTTGTGGTTGATACCCTTTATCCGAAACCTACTCTGTGTTCATTTATATCATGTCTAAATATGCTACAATCACATTTACCTATAGTATTAATGATGAGGTGGTGAAATATGATAGTTATATAGTAGTCTAGAGAGATTCATCAATTACAAAAATAATGTCCTTTTAGCACCTAAGTCAAAAAGTAAGGATATTTTGAGGCCTTTTCATAGCACACCTTTAGTTGGTCATCAAGAATATTATAAGATTTACATAACAAACTATGAAATATTTTTGTGGAAAGTTCTTAAAGAGGATGTTCATTAAAATATTAAAGAATGTATAATTCACCAAAAGAATAAAGGGGGTTAAATCTATCAAATAGTTTTACTCTAACCACTACTAGTTCTTAGTTAGAAATGGAAGTTATATCTATGGATATCATCATAGGACACCCTAAGGTACATGGTAGAGATAACAATTATGTTGATAAATTTTTGTATTAGATTGTTTATCAAAGCATTAAAAATAGGCTACATATTCTTGACATTTGATGTCACTTAATATCCTATGATAAACCACATAGGGTCACAAAACAAAAAAAAATATGTAGAACAA
The DNA here is from genome assembly GCF_030272615.1 of Cryptomeria japonica. Lineage (NCBI taxonomy): Eukaryota > Viridiplantae > Streptophyta > Pinopsida > Cupressales > Cupressaceae > Cryptomeria > Cryptomeria japonica. Next base: position 1,678,492 of record NW_026728838.1, read on the forward strand.
ACAAAACCACTATCACAATGCTTCTATAAACCTATTCATCTATTTTTAATTTAATAACTTACGTCCTTGAAAACCTATTTTTTCTCTCATCCCTATGGGGTTTTGTTATGAATGGACATTATTTGATCTATCTTATGTAATCTGATGTAAAGGGTTCTGGCTCCCTTCAAAACCTATTTTTTCCATAATAAAAAACTTACATCCTTGAAAAGAATAGAAATTTAATGTATCTAATTATTAAAACTGTCTACTATATGTGGTGTTGTAGGGCCTATATATTAGGAAACCAAATCATAAAAGTTCAATAAATATCAAGGACTTGTACACAATATTCATTACACATATATGCTAAGCAAGGAGGACTATCAAAACTTATTACTATCACTGTACTCTTCCAAGTCTCTCCACCCAATTGGTCGATTGATTCCATATAGTTTCTCAATAGATCTCACTGTTAGGATAACTAGTGAACAACTGAGAGGGGGGGAGAATCAATTGTTAACAGATTATAACATTTAATCCACTTAATAACCTTTAACCAGATTAAGTACCGGTAAAGCAGAATCAAATATCAGTAAATAATACAACTTAAAAATTAAACAAATAATCAATGTAAAGCAACCATACCATAAAACGCCATGATTTGTACATGGAAAATCCAAAAAGGGAAAAACCATGGTGGGAAGTCTACCCACAGTCAGATGATACTTTTGCAGAAAGTATGTGATAAAATGAGGGGCCAACACATGCAAGAAGGCACACTGCCTAGAGCGTACTACTCATTACAAAAAAGTCTCACTGACTACAAAGAGGCAACAACCATCTCAAGATAAATGGACAACAATCCAATAGAGTGAACTACCAGAGATAGCATCTACCATGCCTGATTACAGTCCCGGTTAAGCTCAATACCGAAGGCCTTTGACCCCTTCCTTAATCCCAATTTGATCACCTATGATCGACCAAATCTCCTTCGCATATGATATTGTATTCCAAGACCATGACACTATTCCCCATGATCTACAATGAGATCTTACATCATTTTATACCAACCCTAAGTCCTAAACCAATTAGGTCTGCCACCTAAAAGATATTACAATTAGATCATTACATAAATCCATATTACAATGATATGCCATGTTAGCTTAAGACCAAAACAACAATAACCAATCCATAAAACATCCTAAAACATCCGAGTAACATGTAGAGAACATGTTATCATGATATCGGTCCATAACCTAGATAGGTACCAAACCTATTCTGGGTCCACCATGCCAAAGTAATGTCTTCAAGCAGTTAAAGAACGATCAAAGAACATCTTCAGCATCCTAAAATCAATCTAGAAGCTGCACCAACACCAATTATGCATCATGTCAAGATTCCTCAATGAAAGCTCTGTCAGTAGAGCCTTTAACTAGTGCCAGTAAGGGTTTACCAAAGTGTATGATAGAATCTGATTACCAAGTCAATACAATCTAACCAAGACATGCTCTAGAAGCATATTCCATAGATCCAAACATGTCGAAAGTGTCCAATAGATAGGCTTCTGCTAGTAACACTAGATCTTCTACCGGTAACCAAAACCTGTGTGTCGGTAACCAACCATAACAGCTAGTGTTGACATCAATGAAAAAAAATCAATGTAACACATAATCAATTCATCAAATAATGCCAACAATCTCCCCCTTTGGCATTGATGACAACACTAGATGTGAAAAACATCTAAGTACCAAGAAATGCCAAACAAGTCTCCCCCTATGGAAGACAACCAACAATCTCCTAAACATCAATAACTCTCCCCATAATGTATACAACTCATTTTCTTATTTTTCACATCAATATCTCTCCCCCTTTGACATCAATGCCAAAAATCTGACAAAAATATCAAAGCAATAATGTAAACCTTAAATCTCAAAGTTGACTACTCTCCCTGAGCAGTAACACCACTCATCGATACCGAAATGAATAATATATCTGATAATGCATGTCGAACTGATGACAAGCTGCATCAATCAAGTCTCTATCGGAGGGGCATAAACCCCTAACTTGTCTCTTAAATACTCAAATAATTTCTTAGATAGTGGTTTAGTGAATATATCTTCAATCTATTCTTTAGCGTTCACATAAACCAATTTGACTTCCTTTCCTTCTACCTTGTCCTTTAGAAAATTATACTTTATTGATATATGCTTAGTCTTAGAGTAAAATACTGAATTCTTAGACATATCAATAGTTGTAGAGTTATCACAGTAGATAACTACCAGTTCACTACAATTTACCCTAATATCCTTCAACATTTGCTTCATCCACAAGACTTGAGTGCAATTAGTTGTTGCTGCAACATACTCAGCTTCTGCAGTAGATAAATAAATGCATGACTGTTTTTTGTTGATCCATGAAACCAGTTTCTTTCCAAGAAAGAAAGCTCCACCAGAAGTTCTCTTCCTATCATCAGTATCTCCTACCCAAACTAAGTTAGTATATGTAAAGTGAAATCATCATTTTTAGAATACCATAAACCATATTCTGTTGTTCCTTGCAAATACTGGAATATCCTCTTTACTGCACTTTCATGATTTTCTTTAGGATTACTTTGATATCTTGAAACAATACTTACTGCATTCATAATATCTTGTCTAGTGTGAGTTAGATATAATAGGCCACCAATCATAGACTTATACCTTGTTGGATTTACCGGTGTAGAAGTATCCTTGATAGATAATTTCTCACTTGTCACCATAGGAATACTTACCGGTTTGGAATTATCCATACAACACTTCTTCAACAATTCCTTCAGATACTTAGTTTGATAGATAAAAATGCCTTTGTCAGTTTGAGTAATCTGCAAACCTAAGAAAAATGTCATCTCACCCATCATGGACAATTTCAAATTCATTCTTCATATTGTTAGCAAATTCCATGCACAATTTATCGTCTCCTCCAAAAATGATATCATCAACAAATACTTCAATAATCAAAATATCATCATCAGTGATCTTATAGTATAAGTTACTATCAGCACTGCCTTTAGTAAAACCAAGCTTCAAAAGATATTTATCCAACCTTGCATACCAAGCTCTAGGAGCCTATTTCAATCCATATAAATCTTTCTTCAATCTCCAAACCATATCTTTATCATCTATTAGCAAAAATCCATCAGGTTGCTCAATGTATACTTCTTCTTCAAGTTCACCATTCAGAAATGCACATTTAACATCCATTTGATAAACCTTATAGTTCTTATAAGCTGTATAGACAAGAAATAGTCTAACAGCTTCAATTCTAGCTACAGGTGTGAATGTCTCACTATAATCAATTCCTTCCGTTTGATAATATCCTTTACAAACCAATCTAGCCTTGTTTCTTACAATTTGACCATCCTCATTCAGTTTATTCCTAAAAACCCATTTAGTTCCAATAACATTCTTATTTTTAGGTCAAGGAACTAAAGTCCAAGTTTCATTCTTCTCTATCTGATCTAATTCATCTTCGATAGCGTTTAACCAATGTTTATCCTTACAAGCTTCAATAACATTTGCTAGTTCAATTTGAGAAATAAGACATACCTCTTCATTTTCTAGTCTTCTTCTTGTCATAACTCCCTTGTTCCTATCTCCAATAATTTGATCTTCAAAATTATTTAATCTTACATACCTTGGTGTCTTCTAAACTTAAGGTTCACTTCTCTAATCATCAGTCATAGTTGAATTTTCTGATTGTGCTGGTGTAACTATTTCCATTTCCTATACTAGTTGAGGCATTGTCGGTTCAGTTATGATCATTTCCATTGTTGGTTCCCTATCATATGATATAGAAAGATTTATGCATCAGCTCATCCACTTTGACATTAGCACTCTCCACAATTTTTTGTAATCTTTTGTTATAACATCTATATACTTTGCTTTGAACTGAATAACCAAGAAATATCCCTTCATCACATCCAGGACCCAACTTTCCAATTGAATCATCTCTTTTGACATAGAATTTGCTTCAAAAAATTCTGAAATAATTAATAGTAGGTGTATGTCCAAACCATAACTCATAAGGGGTCTTACCGGTTTCACCTTTGATGTGAACTCTATTGAATGTGTAGACTATTGTACTCACTGCTTCTCTCCAGTAGATATGAGGTAATTTGGCTTCCATCATCATTGATCTTGTTGCATCTAAAATAGTTATGCTATTTCTTTCCACCATTCCATTCTGCTAAGGAGTCCAAGGTGTAGATAATTGTCTCCTAATTCCATTTGTCTCACAATAATTGTTAAATTTATGAGAAGTGAACTCACTGCCATGATCTGATCTTAGATATTTAATTTTCAATCCAGTTTTTGTTTCAACTTTTGCTCTAAAGATCTTGAATTTCTCAAAGGCTTCAGACTTCTCCTTAAGAAAAGTCACCCACATCATCCTAGAATAGTCATCAATAATCAGCATGAAATACTTATCACCTTGAAAGCTTCTAGTCCTTGCTGGACCACATAAGTCAATGTGAATCAAATAGAGTACATCATTAGATTTATCATGTATGCTCTTAAAAGAACTTCTAACCTGCCCAATTGACATTCCTTACATACCAAATTATGAGGCTTCATAATCTTAGGTATATCTCTAACTGCCCTAGTTGAACTGATCTTAACAATACAATCAAAATTAACATGGCACAACCTCTTATGCCATAACCAATTCTCATCAATATGAGCAATCAAACATGTCTTATTACGAGTGTTCAAGTGAAAGATATTACCTCTAGTCTGAGTACTGGTTGCAATCTCCAAACTTGTCTTGTTAATGATTTTGCATTTTATATCTTTAAACTAAAGTTAGAAACCCTTGTCCACCAATTGACCAACACTCAAAATATTATGCTTTAAACCTTCTACATAATAGACATCACTAGTATTATGTTCTCCATCTAGAAAAATAATACCTGTACCTTTGATCATACATGCTTTGTCATCTCCAATTCTGACTTGACTCCCATTGTATTCTTGCAGGGATAGAAATTTTCTTTTATCTCTAGTCATATGATGTGAGCATCCACTATCAATTACCCATTCATCCTTATCTTCAACTTTTGCTGCGAGGGCCTTTTCTTCATTCATGATAGCCAGTTCTGGTTCATCTTCCTTTAAAGCATAGAACACCCATTCCTTTCCATTACCGGATCCACTAGTAGAGTCTTCTATCAGTTCATCGTCAAAGTCACCACTTACTCCTTCCTCATCCGCTATGTAGCATTGTTTACTTTTCTTGAATCTATATATGTTCAAGTTAGGTTTAAATGATTTCTTAACTCTTTCCTCAAACCTTGCATTCCTTTCAAGACATCTAGATGCAAAATGACCAATCTTATTACATGCAAAACATTTAAAAGGTGTTTCTCCTTCATACTTCCTATTGGACCTTTAGGTACTCTTCTAGCAAATAAGGCTTCAAGTTGCTCAAATTCTTCATCTTATTTCCTCATGTATTCTAATTATTTTGCATATAGGACTTTCCAATCACTTTTGTTGGTAGATGATGATGATGATGCATGAAAAGCAGGTTCAGACTTTACAGCTCTAGAAGATCCAATAAGTCTTATTACCAATGTTCAAGTGAAAGATGTAACCAATTCTCATCAATATGAGCAATCAAACATGTCTTATTACCAGTGTTCAAGTGAGAGATATTACCTCTAGTCTGAGTATTGGATGCAATCTCCAAACTTGTCTTGTTAATGATTTTTCTTTTTATATCTTTAAACTAAAGTTAGAAATCCTTGTCCACCAATTCACCAACACTCAAAATATTATGCTTTAAACCTTCTACATAATAGACATTATCAGTATTATTCTTACCATCTAGAGAAATAATACCTCTACCTCTGATCATACATGCTTTGCCATCTCCAAATATAACTTGACCACCATTGTATTCTTGTAGGGACATAAAATTTCTTTTATCACCAGTCATATGATGTGAGCATCCACTATCAATTACCCATTAATCCTTATCTTTAACTTTTTTTGCCAAGGCCTTTTCTTCATTCTTGATAGCTAGTTCCAGTTCATCTTCCTTTAAAGCATATAACACCCATTCCTTTCCATTGCTAGATCCACTAGCAGAGTCTTCGATCAGTTCATCTGCAAAGTCATCAGTTACTCCTTCCTCATCCGCTATGTAGCATTGTTTACTTTTCTTGAATCTATATATGTTCAGGTTAGGCTTAAATTATTTCTTAACTCTTTCCACAAACCTTCCATTCCTTTCAGGACATCTAGATGCAAAATGACCAATCTTATTACATGCAAAACATTTAAAATGTATTTCTCCTTCATACTTACTTCCTGTCGGACCTTTAGGTACTCTTCTAGCAAATAAGGCTTCAAGTTGCTCAAATTCTTCATCTTATTTCCTCATGTATTCTAATTATTTTGCATATAGGACTTTCCAATCACTTTTGTTGGTAGATGATGATGATGATGCATGAAAAGTAGGTTCAGACTTTACAGCTCTAGAAGATCCAAATTCTTCAAGCTCAAAAGAAGATAATTTCCCAATTAGAATGTCTCTATTAACTAAAGTGTTTGCCATTGTTCTCAACTCATTAATTGCAGTTGCCTTCATCTTGTAAGCCAGTGGAAGGGCTCTCAAGACTTTGGAAACTATTTCATCATCACTCAGAAATCCTCCACAACATTGAATTCCCATAACAATCTGATTTACTCTTTCCATAAACACAATAATTCTTTCATTATCTTCCATCTTCAAGTTTTCATATCTTACCCGATAGCCATCAAGTTTAGCAATTTTGATAGTATGATCACCTTCATTCAAAGTTTGCAATTTGTCCCACATAACCTTTGCCGATGATTTATCAGTCAATCCCATGATTTGTTGATCAGTAAGTGCATACAAGAGGGCTTCTCTAACTCTATAATCATTTTCAATATTCTTGTCCAAGTTTTCAGGAGTAGGATTTCCGGATGTCAGATCATAAGGTGTGCATCCTTTCTCAGTGATCTCCCAAATATCCTTGCCAAGACATCTAAGATGAGTCTCATTCCAATTTCCCATATGCCATAATTTTTTCCATCAAGCTTAGGGATTTCTCTTCTGAAAATAATTACCAGTGGATTTGAAGTGTTAGCTACCATATGATCTACCTCAAGCTGTTAAGCTTCTGCAAAAGAGGACCAAAGCTCTGATACCAATTGCTAGGATAACCGGTGAACAATTGAGAGGGGGGGGGAGAGAATCAGTTGTTAATAGATTATAACATTTAATCCACTTAATAACCTTTAACCAGATTAAGTACCGGTAAAGTAGAAACAAATACCGGTAAACAATACAACTTAACAATTAAAAAAATATTCAATGCAAAGCAACCATACCACATAACACCATGATTTATATGTGGAAAACCCGAAAAGGGAAAAATCACAGTTGGAAGCCTACCCACACTCAGATGATACTTTTGTAGAAAGTATGTGATACAATGAGGGGCCTGCACATGCAGGAAGGCACACTGCCTAGAGCGTACTACTCATTACAAAAGAGTCTCACTGACTAGAGAGAGGCAACAACCATCTCAAGATAAATGGACAACAATCAATAGAGTGAACTACCAGAGATAACATCTACCATGCCTGATTACAGTCTCGGTTAAGCTCAATACCAGAGGCCTTTAACCTCTTCCTTAATCTCAATTCAATCACCTATGATTGACCAAATCTCATTTGTATATGATATTGCATTCCAAGACCACGACACTATTTCCCATGATCTACAATGAGATCTTACATTATTTTATACCAACCCTAAGGCCTAAACCAATCAGGTCAGCGACCTAAAAGATATTACAATAAGATCATTACATAAATCCATATTACAATGATATGCCATGTCGTCTTAAGACCAAAACAACAATAACCAATTCATAAAACATCCCAAAACATCCCGGTAACATGTAGAGAACATGTTATCATGATACCAGTCCATAACCTAGATATATACCAGACCTATTCTAGGTCCACCATGCCAAAGCAATGTCTTCAAGCAGTTGAAGCACGATCAAAGATCATCTTCAGCATCCTGAAATCCATCTAGAAGTTGCACCAACACCAATTATGCATGCTGTCAAGATTCCTTAGTGAAATCTCTGTCGGTAGAGCCTTAAACCAGTGTCGGTAAGGGTTTACTAGAGTGTATGATAGCATCCAATTACCAAGTCAATACCATGTGACCAAAACATGCTCCAAAAGCACGTACCACATGTAACCAAACATATTCCATAGATCCAAACATGTCAGAAGTGTCCAACAGATAGTCTTCTACCGATAACACTAGATCTTCTACGGGTAACCAAAACCTCTTAGCCGGTAACCAACCATAATAGCTAGTGTTGACATCAATGACAAAACATCAATGCAACACATAATCAATTCATCCAATAATGCCAACACTCACCACCTCTATTGATAAGTCTTATCCTTTGTTGATATGGACCTTTGGTCCTTCTCAAAGTCTTAAGTCTTTATATAATGTCTTGATTGCTAGTTATAAGAAATTACTGTATTCATGTATCATACAGATGTATGCAAAAAGTACACTAGTTTTTTTCCAAACTGACCTTCTTGTTAGCATAAATTGATTATATTACATTGCATGTGGAACTCTCTCTCTCTCTCTCTCTCTCTCTCTCTCTCTCTCTCTCTCCATCTTCCTTTTTTGATACTTCCATCTCCTTCCCTCTCCCTCTTCCCCTAATTAATCCCTCTCCCTCTCCTTCTCCCATCGTTTCTCTCTCTCTCTCTCCCTCTCCCTCTCTCTTTTTTGATACTTCCATCTCCTCCCCTCTCTCCCTCCCCCTAATTGATCTTTGTATATCTATCTCTTTCCACATCACTCTTTTTTAATGCTTCCATCCCTCTCCCCCTTCCCCTAATTACTCCCTCTCTCTCTCCCTCTCCCTCTCCCATCCTCTCTCTCCCTCTCTCTTTTTGATACTTCCATCTACTCCCCTCTCCCCCTTCCCCTTCCCCTAATTACTTTGTGGTAGTTAGATAGTTATAAGTATCAATTATTTCAAACTAGAACATATTTAAAGATGCTAAACGTACATCAAATTATTAAATAATTTTTTTCACCATTCGCCCTTATATGGTATCAGAGCGCTCATGTATTTTGTGCTTGTGAAATGATGCAAGTTGAGAGCAAAGACCAAGTCTAAGTTAGAACAAAATGTTAGATAGTGTTGAGAAGTTTGAAAGAGAGAAGCCTCTATGTGTAAGGTGATATCAGGATCAAAATTGGCTTAGTGCAAATGGATTCTTGCAAAGCTCATTGATTTTCTTACACCTGCCAATGAATTTTCTTGGGAGTTACTAAAGGTATAATACTTGGAAGTATTAAATTGTTTCAAAATATGCAAGATATAAATAATAGGTGTGCACTTTTACATGCTAATGAATTTTTTCCAAAACAAAATCGAATCTGTTATATTTTGAAGTGCATTGTTGCAAAGCGGCACTTAACAAGTACTTACGTGTTCTGGAGCATTTGAGCATGGTTCACTTTGCATAGTTCACAATGGCATTGGAATCAAATAGAAAGCATCTTAGATTTTCTAGGCATAAAAGGAATATGGTGATAGTAATATTTAGCTGCTGATATGTATGACATATTTTTTGGTTGTGAGCTTTGGTCATAAAACTTGTATAATTACAATGAATTCAGAAGATGAACAAGAAGATGGCCTGCATCTGTTGACCAACTTGTTCAAGTAATAACCATTTCTTTGAGGTTGGTAAGTGCAGCGTCAAGAAAATTATTAAGTTCTAGATATTCTAACTTTGTAGCCACAACTAATAACACTTAGTTTTTTCTTGTCACTAAGGGAGGGATCTTGTTTACTTGGAGATTGGAGAAGGGTCACAAACTATGGTCAAACATTCAGAGATTGAATATGATGTATCTTGTCTTGATATAAATACTATTTTTAACAATGCAGTGCCTAGTGAGCTAGTTGTTGTTAAATTATAAAACCTAGCATTTTTTCTCTCCCTAATCTAGACTTGATTACGAAAGGAACCTTGGGGAGGATGTACCATCTCAATTTGTCTTCCTATGTTTTTTATTAGGATAAACAGGCTTTGAGGGGACCCAAAACCTCTTACAACAGGTTTTGAAGGGAGTTGAGACCCTCGCATTTTACTAGGATCCGAAACCCAAAACAGACAACTACAAAAGATATATCAGAGATAATCAGTAGCCTAAAACCAACCTAGTAGCAAAGAGGAATCAATGAAACCTAGCTGAAATGGGAGGAGGCCAAAGCCTTCTCAAGCACAAGGGTTTTATCAAGGCTCTCTTAACCTTGAATAGAAACCAAGGGTTTTTCCAGGCTCCCATATCCTGAATAATGGGTTTTACAAGGCTCCCACAACCTGACAAGATGGGCTTTCCAAGTACCCCTAACCTGCAATAGAAACTTCAGGTCACAAAACATCACAAGACCCAATCCTAACCAAAAACAAACATTTGCCATACTGGGCCCTTGAAAATTAATAGCATCTAGCACGCCGCTAAAAGAAACAAAGGTAGAAGGGTAAATCTAGACACCCTCCACTAAGAAAGTGGGTTTTACAAGGCTCCCACAACCAGACAAAACCCAAACCACAACAATACAAGCTGAAAAACAATCTAGGAAATAGGGTTTTGAAAAGGCTCCCTAAACCTTAAACAAAAGAAGCCAAGAGGGTTTTTGCAGGCTCCCTCAACCCTTAAAACAAACTGGGAGGCTAGGATTTGATAGTGAACCCAAACCCTTCTATGAAAGACCCCATTAAAGGTTTGACAAGGAACCTTAAACAACAATAGGAATAGCAACAAATGAAAAGCTCCCAAAGCCCTTATCTCCACCTCAATAGGATAAGGATGAAAGTAGTCTGTCAGAACCGAAAGTCTTCATGTAGCTAGCAGAAGCCAAACCACTCTACTACACCTAATTTCCACCTCCATTGGAGAAAGGGTCACCTCAATAAGACAAAGAGGAGAGCATACAAATAACCCAGACAAACCCTTCACAACCCAACATAGAAGAATCCTCTTCGCCTCTAAAGGAGAGCAACCCACCAAAGATATAGAACCGAGAAAACAGAGATGAGGAGCACAAAAAACCCCTGACAAGGATGAGACAGAGAAAGAGTCAAGGATCTTCTCACACCCAGAGCCAAAAACAACCACCAAAACAGACACATAGGCTTGAACCCAAGCCAAACCCCACTTTGAGAACCCAAGGTCCATAGAGAAGACCCAACACATGCCAGGGAAAGATGGGGAGGAAGGGAAAGAAAGATAGAAGCCACAACCACCGCCCACAGCAACTCCTACCAACATGGTATTAGGGCCTCCCACCCCACCAAAACTAGACCAGGCAACACCCACGCCAAAAGAAAAGGAAGACAGAGCAATCAGAGTAGGAGAAAAGCCTACGCATAGAACATCGAACAAAAAGGCACCCACACCCTCCTCTCGGCGTGACACAAAAACTAAGGCATCACGACCCACAAAAGAAACATCGAAAAATGTCGCAGCTCTAAGGGAAGCACAAACCACATGTCTTAGCCTAGAGAAAAGAAGAGGCTTTCAAGCAGCATCCAACAAAACCCAAGCCTCAAACAAAGCATACAGGACAATCGACCCTACCATGATCCATGCTTTGCTATCATCATTTACATCCTTCTCCCTAGAAGAAACCCTCGAACCTGCACTCTCGCCTCTCCCGCCTCTCCCACTCTCACTCATTTGTTCTCCTATGTTATTTTGAAGGGGTTTCATGGTTACCATGCGGGCTCAAAGATGGATGCTTGTTTAATTATGTTTTGAATATGAGCACTAGAGATTTATTTGATAAGAAGAAGATTTTATTGGTACAAAATCTATTACTCTTCAGAGTGATGAGACCTCAGAAAACTCGTCAAATATATCAAATGGATAAACTATAATAGGCTGGTTGTATTGAAGGATGGAAGACTATCCATCGTAAAGTTAGTTTCTCATTTTGAGATGGTTTTCTACATGAGAAGTATTTTGGATATTTTTGGTTTATGCTTTCTTTTTTTGTATTTTTTGTTGATGCTAGCAGATTTGAAGAATGCATGTATTGTGAAGCTTATATTTTGAAGCTCGAGAATGCAACTTGGAAATATAACCTTCACAATACATGCATTCTTCAAGAAAAGATCTTCAAATATATGTATTCATATTTCCAAGTTTTGTTGTATAAGCCTCAAGGATGGGGTTGAACTCTATTTTTTTTGGATTAATGTAAAAAGAGGGGAATGTTAGCGTTAATTGATTTTATTACATTGCAGATCATAGTTAGATGGTTATAAGCATCAGTTATTGCAACATAGTATATAATACTCTTATTTAAACATGCTAAACGTACATCAAATTATCAATAAAGTTTTTAATCATTTGCTCTCACATCCACACCTCTTTGACATATCTATTACACTCCAAGATGCAATTGCTAGTTACACAACCTTAAGATAATTTAAGAATATTAATTATAATGATAATTTAATAAACATATAATAGAAAAGTATATAAAATATTCCAGTCATATTAAAATAATACTAACTATGATGATAGCTCAATATCCATCTTCAATAAAAAAAAGTATACACAATATTAAAATATGCTTTTAACGTGATTCCATGATTACCAGTAGGGACCCAAAACGATTATTTTATGGATTCATTCACAGTAATGATTTTAATATCACCTAAACAATTTATTCCAATGAAGGAAAAGTAAGATAAACTAAGAGATCTCCATCACGTTATCAATTTCTATTCTAAAGAAAATTATAAAATATTTAAAGTCTATGTTTTAATGGGCACTGCTGAAACCACCATGAACATTTTAATACTAACTTGTATTTTATTATTATGAAAAAGGTGAAGTCTACCTGCCGATCAATAGCAAATCGTCCATATGCATTAAGGTCGCCTACATCATTATAGGAAAAATATTGAGAAATTCTCTTGGAGAAATCTACTATATATATTTTGCGTGTTTGCCTGCTTTACCCACACCAACTTAGTTCTTCCAAATTCCTAAGTTGGGTAAGAGTTGTTAAGATTTTTGGAAATAAAAATGGCTCCAAGTGCTGTTGCCATTCCCTCATTCTTTTGATCTCTGCCTTCATACTCAAATATTGGAGGAAAATTCGGTATCAGCCATGGCCTCCATTTGTGAGAAAAGTATTAGTACTTGTAAAATACTAGTGATTGGAGCCACTGGTTATATTGGTCGCTTTGTTGCTCTTGCAGCTGTAGCTGCAGGCCATCCTACTTATGCTCTTATAAGACCAATTACTGCCTTTGATGCTGCCAAAGAAAAGTGCATCCATGAATTGAAAGAATCTGGTGTTAACATTATCTACGTATGTCAGAAATTCTGTTCTAGAGAAATGATTTTTGTAGTCTAGGCCAGAGTGATATTCGAGAAATTGTGTATAGTTGTTTAGAATATTGTTTTTATAGAGGCTATAGATTGTTTTGATTGTTTAGAATATATAATTAAGCTTTGCTGGTTTGTTCATGGTAATTATTATTGCAGGTGTTTGCTTTATTGTTAGATAGCAGCCAGTTTACAATCAATCATGTTTGACAATCTTGTTGTTAAGTTCGGTATTTAAAAATTGCGTTCAGAAGGGTTGTTCAGTTACTCTCCATAGCGTCTAATTTGGTTGGGACGAACAGCAGTCTTACAACTGTAAACGTGTGTTGCAATGGGTCTTACACATTTTGAAATGGGTATTATTAACGTCTCTGTATGCTGTAATGGGTCTTATTAACGTACACTATGATATAATGGGTGTTCTGCAGGGAGATTTAACGTACACTATGGGTCTTATTAAAGTACACTGTGTTATAGGTCTCATGGAATTTGTAATGGATCTTATTAAAATACACTGTTATAATGGGTGTTCTGCAGGGAGATTTAAACGATCACAATTCAATGGTAAAGGCCATGCAAGGCATCGATGTTGTAATTTCTATTGTAGGCGGCGCTCAACTTACAGATCAGCTCAAGATTGTAGACGCCATCAAAGAAATTGGCACGGTTAAGGTCAGGACTTCAGACACATTATTTATTTTTTATGCTTTTCAGCTGTAACTGACACAAGAATTGTTGAGCAACTTTGATGCAGAGGTTTCTTCCTTCAGAATTTGGGCATGATATAGACAGAGCCAATCCAGTGGAGCCAGGGCTAAGCTTTTACAAAGAAAAGAGACTTATTAGGAGGGCAGTAGAGGCAGCCAACATTCCATACACTTACATCTGCTGCAATTCCATTGCTGGGTGGCCTTACTTTTATCATACCCATCCCTCTGAGCTTCCTCCTCCCCAAGATCAATTTGAAATCTATGGAGATGGAAACATCAAGGGTAAAGTACTAAATAATATCATATTAGAGAATGACGGACTGTAGACATGGATAGAGAATTATATCATATTTTTGTCTATATAATAGTAGAATGTGATTCAAAATATTGATATAAAAAATTGTTGAATCTATTTTGAAAATCTAATATAATATTACTTTATGCATTGTTAATAACAGCATACTTTGTGACTGGGGAAGACATTGGAAAGTACACCATAAAGGCTGTGGAGGATGTCCGGACTGTTAACAAAATTGTGCATTTCAGACCAACCAATAATTTCCTCACACTTAATGAGCTTGCAGCAATTTGGGAGAAGAAGATTGGAAAAACTCTTCCTCGGGTTTGTATCTCAGAACAAGATCTCTTGGACTTGGCCAAAGGTATATTACCATGCCAAATTTCACCATAATCTTTACTAGCATTAAAAAAATGTCTGAAGGGATAGAGATCAGAAAACTCCATTAATAGCCAATTTGGCTTACACATTTATTCCATATCTATTGTGGATTTACTTGCTTTTTGTTTTTACTCTGTGCAGCCAACAATATTCCAGAGAGCATAGTGGCTTCCCTGACACATGACATCTTCATTAATGGGTGTCAATACAATTTTAAAATGGAAGAGCCCAAAGACGTGGAAGTTTGTGAACTTTATCCAGAGATTCTTTACACTACAGTCCAAGATTTCTTCGATGGCTACCTTTGAATTTCAGTATAATCACCCGTTGAATACAGCTCACAGAGCATTGAATAAAATTATTGGAATGTTTTGTGTCTACAGTTAGGTAACTTGCAGTGTGAAACTCTAGATCTGCCGAATTCTGTGGCAGAAATATCTCTAAAAAATCCATGGAACGTCCGCGTACTCTTATAGTTTGTTCATCAATGTCTTAATTAGAGTGAAAATTTCATATTTTTAGATCGAACCAATTATTGCTGTCAGAAATACAAAAATATTTCGCGGGCTGTATTCTTCACTCTTCTTTTCTTTTCCATCCAATGGTAAGGAAAGATATTTCTAGTATATATAGTCTTCCATTTGTATCTTTTATAGACGATAGTTTTTGCTCATTGAAAATTAGAGAAATTAATAATATCAATTATGATGTAAAATAAAATATTAAAATAATAATTTATAACATAGATTTAATGTGGTCTATCTAATATGGATCACATCTATAGAGAAATAAATGTTCTATTTATTCTATTATCTAACAATGTGCAAATTAGAATCTTGCAATCAAAATCATAGCTTGAGCTATATCAATGCACTCATTCTATATCAAATCTCTTGACTTTTCACATTCCACAACTACTTATTTATCAAACATTTTTGTGATTTACAAAGGTCACTTTACATACCAAAATAACAATGGCTCCTTTATTAAATAATGGAAAAACAATTTCTTCTGATGCTTTTCCCTTGAGCCCCCAATCGAAGGCGCTTTTGACCCTCCTGCACTTCCACATTAACTAATTTGTACTGAAAAAGCAATTATCAAGTCAACAAAATTTAAGATCGATAGCATGATCAATTTTCACATACCAATAGAAGATAAACTAGATAAAGAATGAGTACATACCTAATTTTGTTAATATTAATTAGGTTACTTAAGAAACTCCTTAATAATGCACAAATGTTGAAGTGAAAGGTGCAGGTTCATCTATAGAGCTTGAAGTGCATACACACAATCTTGTACAATATTTTTGATAAGGAATTTTGTGCAATTTTAATCTCAAAGTTAATTAATGATATGAGTGGAGATAATGTTGGAATCAAGGATCATTGAGAGGGGGGGGGTTACTTAACTTTAAACCACCAGAAGCATAAACATGAAACTTAAATGCAAGAACATAAAACAATCAACCACAAAATCATAACACCGGATTTTTTTGTGGAAACCCAAATGGGAAAAGCCACGATGGGATTTGAACTCACAATATTATTCCACTATGGCCAGTAGAAAAACAACATTACAATATGGGGAATGCACAAGCATTCAAGCACACTGCCTAGAGCTCACTGCTCAAATACAATAAGGGCTACAACCCCGGAAGGCTCACTACCTTACTGATTAATTACAATGATGAATTACAGTAAAATTAACTCCAAAATAACATCTACAATGCTTGGATGAGTTCCAGTTAAGTGCCAAATACACCGACTAAATCACCTCTATTGTTCTGCTCTGTTCTGCCCCATTCTTTGTCTCAAGCAGCTACCAGATCAAGAATGCACACGTGAAACTATGCCAAAATGGATTCTCGATCACCATTCACTTGCATAAAATCATATCATTCACCAAAAAGACCATCTACACTGGTATTATATATCCGCAATCACAAAATAGATCATTTACCATGCAGACCTTCTAGTGTAATGTGTAGTCTCATGATGGCTTGACCGGATCATAAAGGATAAATTCGGATCACCAAAACAACAATAAAATGATGTCTCTATGTTGGCCCAATCATCCCAAACATGATTCAAAACACCGCAATCACCGGAAAGATTTCGGACCAAAACTGCTTTGTTTATTCAGAAATACCGGTTGACGTTCTCTTCTCGAATTCAAGATCTGTGATTACCAGATGGAATCTCATGAAGATTTTCCATCAATGACAATCCTAAACCAATAATCAACCATCAGAGACCACCGGATGAGTGTCAATTGCCAACAGACAACAATCTACTTGATCACATAACTTAACATTAATATCCTTAGTAGTCATAGGATTTTTTTTGTGCAACAAAATGCCAATAAGGTGATATCTTTTTTCAGCTAGGTGTAAATATTGGAGATGATGATGAAAGAGCATTATCATTATGTGTAATATTCAAGAATGCATAAGAATTATCAAAAATAAAAACATTTCAAAATGAAGAATGGTAGATTTGCTCCAACTTTACAATTTTAGCTCAAGATTAATTATCAATAGAAAACAAATTTCATTCATAGATCACTCACGTTGAAAGAAGTGTTGAGGTGTATAGCATGCAATATGAACAAAATACTGAAAATACCTAGTTGTCATCAAATGACCATGAAACAAGTGCTTTAGTTACTATAAAGAAGGAAGAATGAATTTCTTTTGTTTAAAAATGACTCTATGGTCACCATAAACATTCCTCATGATATACTTTAACAATCTATTTTGGTGGAAATTAATTTATATCAAGCTTCATATGAGATGTATGCAACACAAGAATTCTCTTTCTTTCATTTAGATATTCAACCCTTAAGCGTAGTGGTCAAGACCTTAATAGGTATTGTCTAGTTGCAGGCCATCCATTCATTCATTGAACACCATCTACGGCTGGTTTAAATCCCTAAAACTATCAATGGTTTAGTATAATTTTCTAATACTACAACTAAACAATCTCACAATGATGATAATGTCTAAGACTATAATGTTATAAGTTTACGCTTACCATCCATCAATATAAATTACAAAAATGACCATTGTTATCACATGAAAATACTTCAAAAAAAAACTCAGAATGAATTGATAAAAGAAAATATTAATATGAAATAAGATTACTTCCATTTGTATATCCTACTTAAAATAAATAAAAAAATTATGATATTTTTATCATTTTTTAAATTAAAAAAGGATGAAAAAGAAAACACTCTCACCATAATGTTACTATTGTAAGAAACAAGTTAAGAAAAAACAAAAAAATTGACTCGAAATAACATATTAAAGAAACAATTTTATTGATTTTGTAAACAAAAAAATATTATTCATCTACCTGAAAGAAAAAACATCTATAATACAAATTAACCCTCAAAGATGTAAGTTAATATTCTATGTAAGAACCTAACATTATAATAAATATTAAAAAAAACTGTTCCCTCCAATATTTAGACCATCTCCTAAAACAAACCTTTCTATGGACATGCAATTGTTAGTTTAAATTAGTGGAATGTCTCTCAACATAATTAAAATGAATTTCAAAGACTTGCAATGTCTCTGCATAACTCTGCTCCTTTTCTCACTGACCAAAATGGGGTTTTATGCTATCGCGATTCATTGAGGGCATCTCCTGGTGTTGTGGATTCAAGTGTAGAGATTCTAGGGTGTGATTTATAGGACACCTTAAATTCTTCTTGCTCCATGATCGTGTTTTCATGGCCTAAGACTTTGTGATGATGGCTTACATTGCAGTTATTGATGGTTCAAATCTATTGCATGGTGGGGAAGTCGTAGGGGTTTGTGCTTTGTGCAGCCTCCCTAGCAAAGTCCATGCATTTGACGAACTCTTTCCATTAAATTTTTGGGAGGATTTGACTCGGGTTGCCTAGGGCTCGAAAGAGGGTCAAAGAATTGTTGGCCCTAATTTGTCATTTGAATATGTACATTTTTCTTCATCCCCACCTCACTTGAGTACTCCTCTTAGTCTACCTTAATTTGTTCACCATTCAACTTCAATCTTTGAGCTATGTATGGATAATTTTTCCAATGAAAGAGCATAATATCTCCAGGAGTGTGCCATTATATGCAGATTCATGAAGATTTGGCCAAAACTATGTGAAATACATTTGTATAAGATTGGCACAAATTGGAAAGAGCATATGGAGGATGAAATAAAATCTACCCTTGTGCCAAATGGTTCTTTATCCTGGAATTTCAATCGTTAAATGACGAGGAGCTAGTGCTCAATGTTGGTTCCTTCATTTATGAATATTTCTTATGCATAAAGCCTTGGTTTCCTTCATTTAACCCACAAGCAAATACCTTTCCTATATATTTTTTTTGGTTCAACTTCCGCATCTCACATTGTCATTCTGTGAAATTGAATTTTTGAAAGCCATAGGCAATAGCCTAGGAAAATACCACATCATTTTAAAGGAAACTGTTAACTATGAGAATTCAACATGTGCTTGTATTTGCGTTGAAATGGAAATGTCAAATGGGATCTTGCCAAAGATTTAATTGAAGGTTGGAGATAGGTGCTAGCATTAGCCAATTGATTATGAAAATATTGCTTTTAGATGCAAAAAGTGCTCTGCTACTGACCATGCTTTTTTTTTTTTTAATCAATAAAGGCAAAGCTAAATCCGTATATTCATTTTGGAGAATTACAGTGTATACATACATGAGTGAGGAAGGATCATAAACCTAATGTATGCAAATGAAACCATTCTCTGAATTTTCTGGAAGAGAATGAATTTCAAAGCAAAGCAAAATACCTATACATTATCTTCATTCATTCCAAAAAACTATTATAGTTTATGGCAACGAAGATCAAAATTATCTTTCAAATATAAGTTTTAGTAGAGGTTTTTTAACTGAAGGTGTAGCAAAGATTATCTGACATATCTTATAGACAAAAAACATTAACAAAAAACCAGTAGCCAGCTATGGCTTCGAAATGTCAACAAACAGAACCAGAATAATTAAACCTATCTTTCGAATTTTCCTCAAGAGGCTCTGCAGGGGGAGTCGAAGTTCTGCCTCTTCCTTGGCCTCTGCACGAAGGCCGGCCTCGGCCGCGACCAGACCCACATCCCACTCTTCTGGCACCTCCTCTCCTACCCCGTTCAACCTGGGTTCCTCTTCTTCAACTTTTGGTGGTAGGATTTCGTTTAACCTTGACCTTTCAGTGTGGTAGGATATTCACTGTCATGAGGGCCAACGTTGCGTCCAACTATCAACCAATGTGGTGGGAGGTAGAATCCTATCATTTTGTCATCCCTCTGAATGAGAAGGATGCTCCTGCTGCTTCTTCCTTACTTAAGGAAAAACAAGCTATTCTATTTTCCCCCATCCATTGCCTGAGTATTTGTATTCTCATGAGACCGTAATAAGTAAAATACCAAATGATGCTTCCATGAATGCCTCTCCACTCGGTTTGGGGAAATTGAACCCATCAGTAGCTATGGATTCTTTTCTTTCTCTTGCACTGGGTGAGAGTTCTAATTCAATATAATTGGTGAGTTCAGATTTAGAGTCACCAAGGGAATCAACAACTCTAGCTAGAGATTCCCCTAGAGGCTTCGCTAAGAAGGAAAACAACATTGAACAGATTATTTCTCACAACATTGATCAGGAATGGATGAAGGCAAAAAGGAATAACTCATTTCCTAGGCTCAAACACCCAATGACATTGAGATCAACAAAGTGCGGGGAGTATGTCTAGTACTTGTGTTTTGCTGCACCCAATTTCAGGTTGTGGTTGGTTTGGTTGCAATGTAATGATTACTTTCATGGTAGGTGAGTAGGTTTGGGCAACACAATTTTGTGTTGCTTTGTGTTGCACCCCTAGTGACAAGGGCTTAAATTTTTATTTTTAGAATCTTATATTATAGGAGCTACCCTCTTGGAAGTGCTTACCTAAACAAAAAAAATAAAGCAAGTTCCTAATATTTATGACAATTTTCTTAAAAAATTTTAAAAATGAAAACACGTTTTTTTTATCTTTAAAATTTTATGAATTAATATTTTTTTATAATTTGATGACTATTAATTATAGAAATATTTCGCATGTTTCTATTTGGTTAAGCAAAGAGCTATCTTCTACATGCATATATATCTCACTCATCATTATAGTGGAAAATATGAAAATCACTAAAGGTAAAATTGTAGACACAATTAGATAATAGTTGGCACAAATGGATTTGTACTTCAAATTTTTTATCATATTGCGCATACATTTATATATTTCATGAACCATTTTTTATGAATTATTCTTCATCTATGTCATTTTATTGGGATGTTTGTTGTCATGATTCTCAACACCATCTACCTCATCCTTCAGTTTGGCTTCTACACCATCAATCTCCTCTTTTCTCCACCTCTTCTATGGAATGCAAGTATGAAGTGATTACTATCACCATCTTACCATCTTTTAGATAATGAAATGCTGAAAAATTCATCTCTTGAGCTAGCCTTTCTCTACCTACAATAGTTACGGACACAATTCAAGCATCAAAACCTCTATGAATGATTCATGCTATATTTTTGGGTCTTTTTGGAAGTTAAAACTATCATTTTGTGGCTAAGATCAAGAAGTTCTAATTAGATTCATGTTCAAAGATTCAATAATTTGAGAGTCCCGCGAGGCCTTGGTTGGAGTGAAGATAGTCTTTGTAAATGTAGAAAAGAATTTGATTCATATTAATATTTAATTGATTCTCTATTAGATGACATTTTTTTCAAATTAGGAAATTTCAATAAGAATGTTAGCAAGATGGATTTCTCAACCTCATTTACATTCCTTGATTTTGTTGTTCTTTCTCAATGTCTAGGAATCCAAAGGATCTTTAAGAAAAACCTAGAATGGTTGCACAAGTTATGGTGTAAGGAGACATTGACTCTATCAAGAGCTATAGTAGGAACTAGCTCATTTTGAAAAGCCTTAATTAGGCCTTAAATTGAGGGCTTGTTTAAAATATTAGTATTTAATAGATTGTGATTTGGTAGTATCTCTACAATAAATCTAAATAAAATGTTTTAATAAAAACAGTTCATTTAAAAAATAAGTTGAAATGAGCAATAAATCACTCGAAGTTGCTCCATTACAATGACAAAAATTCCAATCGATGAATTTTTAAAGAAAAATAGCCTCTAATTAAGTTTGATCTATTTTAAAACCAATAATATTTTTAAATTCACAAACAATTTATTCAAATATCATGAACTATAAAAATTATATATTTTTGAAGTCATTTATTCCATAAATAACAACAATTTTATACTTTTATTTTGTTGGTTGTTGGCATGTAGTGGCATAATTTATGTTCATGGTAGTGTCATCAATTGCAGGAATAAGTTCAATTAATATGGATGCAAAAATTGATAAATTTCTATCAACAAGTTGTTAAACTTCTAAATCAGTTATTGGACTTATGTTGAATGTGGATGGAATGTGAACAAAAAAAAAGGGTTGCCTTTTGACTATTTTTACATCTTTCACCCACCAACATGTGCACACTTTGGAGTGATTCTAAAAGTTCTTGTATTATCATCAATTCATGTTATTTTTAATCAACTCTACACCTCATGATGATTTAAAAAATTATAATATTTAGTTAGTTCGGGTTACAAATGGATGTTGGACAAAGCACTCATATATAGTTCCCTCTATTGCATATATTATTATAAATCTATTATATTAGAATATATTTGATGTTTACCATGTGTAGGGTTAATGAATTGTTTAGATATGCAATGTAATAGTACCTAGAAGTCTATTATTTAAGCTTCAAAAATTTATACTATTTTTTAATTGCTAATAAAGGAATCACAAAAAGTAAACTCAATCAACTTCCCTACATAAATGTAGCAACCAATTAAGAAGATTCTACAAAATTGAACCATACACCCTCAATCTAGGTAGAGAGGGTGGGAACCTGAGAAGTAGAGAAACTAGACCAATTATAGGGAGTGAGGGAGGGAGGAAGAGACTTAAAGAGGTGTGAAATAAAGAGGTGATAGAGAGAAGAGAGGGAGGTGGAAAGGGATGGATCAATATCTAGAAAGATGGGAGTGGAGGTAAACATTTGAGAGACCTACACCAAGAGAGGTAGGTGAGAAAAATATTGGGGGTTAGAGAGATGTCGGTAGTGATAGGGATGGAGAGATAGAGAGGTTGAGAGGGTAGAGAGAATAGGTGAGAGAGAATAAGAGAGGGAGACATAATAAGAAATATAGAGGGAGGGATAGAGAGAGATTTGAGGGTAATTTAGGGGGAGGGGGAGAGGGAAAGAGAAGGAAGTATCAACAAATGGAGAGAGGGAAAGATGGGGGAGAGAGAAGAGGAGATAGCTCACAAAGGGAGATGGGTAATGGGGAGGGAGAGAGAGGTGGAGAGGGAGGGATAAAATTAGAGAGGTGGTAGATAGAGAGGTGAGAGACGTAGAGAGGGAGTGAGAGGTGAGAAAGATAGAGGGGGATAGAGAGATGTGAGCATTAAGACATGGATGGAGAGGTAGAGAAGTAGAGAGGGAGGGAGGGAGAATCCTAGAGAGGTGAGAGAGAGGGTGAGAGCCCGATGAGGGAGGAGGAAAGCATAAGATCAATATCTAGAGAGAGGGAGGGAGGGAGGTAGCTCGAATCGAGAAACCTAGATGGGGAAAGAGAGGTGAGATAGATAAAGGGGGATAGAGAGATGGGTAATGAGATGGAGAGAGAGAGAGAGAGAGAGAGAGAGAGAGAGAGAGAGAGAGAGAGAGAGAGAGAGAGAGAGAGAGAGAGAGAGAGAGAGAGAGAGAGAGAGAGAGAGAGAGATGGTCATGAAGAATTTGTCCTCTTATAAATAGTCAAGATTGTGGGAACATTTGGCTAGATCAGTATGCTAATATCATTGAAATTTATATTTCAAGTTTGAATAAGTAGCTTTTGGAAGAAGCTAAGGCATCTAGAAGTAAGGAATTCATAATCTGTGTAGCTCAATTTTTTCATTTTTTTCATCCTTCAATGGTTATACAGATTCAATCTAAATGGTCTCTTTGCACACTGAATTACCTATAGTTAGTTATTCAGGATACATAGTAAGTAGTTGAAAAACCAAATTCACCAATACTTGGCACTTTTTTAGTATTAATTTTTATTTATTTTAATAATTAGTTTTATTAATATTTAAATTTTATACATTTTTAATTTGTGGTTAAATTTAGACTTATATTTATTATTTATATTTATTTTGTGAGATTAAAATAATAAATAAAAGCCATTAGAAATGGTTCAATTTATAATTATTTTTCTTCAATTAAAATTTTTATTATTGTAGAAGATTATAGTTTGAACCTCCATTTTAATTTATGTACAGTATCTATGTTATTATATTGGATATTTAATAATGTTTTAAAATATTAAATATTTATGTTCTTAAGTTTTTTAAGAAATTTTTTATTATTATTTAATTATTTGATAATATAAAATAAATATTTATATTAGTTAATAATTAAATTTGTAAAGAATGTAGAGATATAATAAAAAGAAATTAAATTAAACTAAACATAATATTGTTGTCATTTAGAAAATCTAAAGTAATGGTTATTCATTTAAGTATATTATTATCAACACAAAAGAGTCATTAGAAGGGTGTGTGTTGTATGGGCCTTGGGACAACTTGACCTCATAATGTATTACCATTCAATAACATACGATCAAATAGTATCTACAAAACATTAAGTTGTGTGTGAAACTAAAACAAAGCAACTATGAGTGTAAAGTAAATAATGACATAGTGTAATTTAAGATTCTCAAAGGTGATAGACAATTGCAAATAAGAGAAGTGAAAAATAAGATATAGTAGGTCAATTGCGAGGGAGTCCAACTGGCAAACATTTTGTAACTTGTACATATTCTTGATGAAAAATTACAAGTCCTATGCAATTTCCAAGTGGCTTCTTGCCTTGGTGCTCTCTTTTCTACAAATTTCAACTTACCAAATAGTACAATTGTGAATGATGTGTTAGATGTAGTTGCAAATGTTGACAAATAAATGAATAGTGGGGGAAATGAATCTATATATATATATGCACTCCTAGGTTTATCTCAAATGAATAAAGTAATAGAGGACCTAATTATATAATTAATTAGATAATGTATTAATTATTCCAATATACGTTATGATTAGTTTAAACAATTGGAGTCTTAGAAGTGCATTTATAGGAGACAAAAGCAGTTGAAAAAATGTGGGCAAACATTATGTTGTTGTTTTTTCAATTTGTTATGACACACATATTATTTTTTTGTATACATATAGTTTTATTTTTTTAAACATATTAGTCGAAAAAAAATTGAAATATTTTTATCACCTTTAATTTCATTTTTAATTGAAAGTTTTGTTGGGAGCCATTTAAATACAAATAATGTCACAAATGTAAATGAGAGAAAATTATTTTATTATGGTTTGCATATTAGAATTGACATTGTTTTCCAAGGTTAGAATGCCTCAATTTCCTAGACCATGTAATGGAACTTGAAAAAGAGATTACGTGTATTTCAAATGAAAAAATATGGCATTTGGAAATTATATTCACCACCACCCTTATTGTAAGCATGTATCAACCCAACATCAAAAGAACATTTTTTTTTTTGTATCTTTTATTACTGTAGAGTTGGTTCTCAATCATTTGTGTGTGGCGCACGTGCGCATACACATATGCAAAAAGTAGACCAAATTTTAGGTATGATTGC
This sequence comes from Cryptomeria japonica, assembly GCF_030272615.1. Taxonomy (NCBI): domain Eukaryota; kingdom Viridiplantae; phylum Streptophyta; class Pinopsida; order Cupressales; family Cupressaceae; genus Cryptomeria; species Cryptomeria japonica. Next base: position 1,704,092 of record NW_026728838.1, read on the forward strand.
TAGTTATACAACCTTAAGATAATTACAAAAATACTAACTACAATGATAGCTAAATAAATATCTCTAATAATAGAGATATATACAAAAAAAAAAATTAATTTTTATGATAGGTAATTGGCCGAAGACTTGAAATAGATTTTGACTGGAGCTATGAACCAGTGGGGCCACAGTAGATTTCACTTTAGATGTCCCTATTGGGAATTGAACTTGGGTCTCCACAATGAGAACCCAGTGTTTTAAACAGTTAAGCTCAACCCCTTAGACAGATATATAAAAAATATTAAGATATATTTGAACCTATATTAAAAACATACTAACTATAATGATAACTCAAAAACCATCTCCAATATAAAAATTATACCAAATATTAAAAAAATCTTTAGAACCTGATTCCATCATTACCACTAGGGACCAAAGCATTTTTTTTATGGATTCATTCATAGTCATGACTTCCTAATATAATATCATCCAAACAATGTATTCCAATGAAGGAAAACTAAGACAAACTAAGAGACATCCATTATGTTCTCAATTTCTATTCTAAAAAAAATTAAGTCTGATTTAATGGGCACGGCTGAGAACACCATTAACATTTAATACTCAACTTTTGTTTTGTTATTGTGAAAAAGATCCAGTCCACCTGCCGATCAACAGCAAATCATCCATGTACGTTATATTTAGGTCGTCTACATCATGATAAGAAAAATATTGAGAAACTGTCTCAGAGCAATCATATATATATAGCGCGTGTTTTCCTGCTTTGCCCACACCAACGTATTTCCTCCAAACATTCTTTCGATCTCTGCCTGCATACTCAAATATTGGTGGAAACTTCAGTATCATATCAGAGAATGATTGAGTGTAGATTTGTCAAAATTGATAGATTGTATAGTGTGATTCAAAATATTAATAATTTTTTTTTGAATCTATTGTGAAAATCTAATACTGCTAGTTTTGTATAGTGTTAATTTATAGATTACTAAAAAAAAGCATATTTTGTATCTCAGAACAAGATCTCCTAGGCTTAGAAAAAGGTATATTACCATGCCATATAGCCTATATATTATTTTATTTATGTTATGAGTTGATTAACCCCTCTGGTCCCCTCCCTAACCCCACCCTCGTTGGGGAACTTTCAGAAATCCCTGATTGCAAGGACACCCCTAGTGTAATGACTACCCCCAAGTCTAAAGGGATGCTTGCCCAAGTTAATCCCAGCCATTTTGCCAAAAAGAAGAAGCCCTTTGCACCTCCTCTTGAAAAAATTGTTGTTGAAGTGCTAGGTGCTAAAGAAATTGCTTTTGACGAGTCTTCCTCCTCTTGGTCCACGGACTCTAAGTGGACTCCAAACAACCCCAATATGAACTTTTCTATCACTTCTATGTCTTCTTTGAGTTCGCCTCCTCCCTCCCCTCTTACTTCCCCCCAGAATTGGGATTTACTAGAAATTGTTGAAAAAATTTATGAACTTTGTGGTACCTATAATTGGCAGAATGCCATAATTCAGTGGCTACTCACCTAGCTTAATATTGCAAAGATTAAAATGAATAGATTGGAGGTGTTGGTCGAGGCTAATGCTAGAGCTTCCAATTGGGCGATGGAAGATAAAGACGAAAGGTTATGGTTGGTGGCTAATGATTTGGTGGGGAGGCTTGAGAAATGGGATAACTTGGAGGAGGAAATTAAGGCTCTTAGTGATAAGTTGGACTGGAGGGAGGAAGGAAGGAGATGGCTAGGGTTGTTGTGAAATTACAGGGAAACTGGGAGACTCTTAAGAGGAAACTGAATGAGATGGTGGCTCTCAACAATGAAATGGTGAGAAAAAAAATTGCTTGTCTATAACCTATCTAGGAAGAGATCGATAGAATACATGAGAAGAGGAAGTGCTACTTGGAACTACTAATTCCACGATCAAGGGTGCATCAGAGTCCCCAACTATCTCTTGAGGCAAAGGTCCAAAAAAAAGATTGTCTTTTCTAAGAAGGTGAGAGTTCTTCGCTAGGATTAGGAAGCTAGCAAAACCCCCATTAATTAGACCATTAGTTCATGTTTTGGTATAGGATTTTTGTGACTTGCAGGAATAAGTTGAGTTCTAGGGGGAGAGGATGTAGTGCCCCTCCCTGATTCATCCTTTATGAGAGGATGCGTTAAACACTTTTAGATTTGTTCATGTTCATGATGCCTCTTGTTTCACTCTTAATATTGATATTCTGTTTGACAATAGTGGATTCATTATGATTACTATGATTGACTCAAAGCTCTACTTTGATTATTGAAATTAGGACTATGTTGAGCTTCATGATTATTGCACTATTAAGGGCATGTGGTTCATGATTATTCCTTATGGTGATTTATCTTGTGCTAGACATTTCATATTGACAGATGAGACATTATGGTGTTATGTGGCTCACAATATATTTAAGACTTTCATGATGAGGGACTTATGATTGGTGATTTATATGTGCTCACTATGTATGTGAGGTTTATATTTTCTTATGATGATATGATGGTATCGTGATATTTGCTAACCTCAATTCATGATTATATTGGGTAATGATGATAGTGATGATGCTATGTTTGGTATGATTTTTTTACTACTATGTTTGTGTAGGTATTAGAGATTGTCTACACCTAGTTTGACAAGTTTGAGTGTGTTTTTAATCCAAATGGCAAGTTGATCGGAGGTGACATGAGATCCTATTCTACACTCTAGGTTTAGCTGGCATCTTATTAGTTTTGGTGTCTTGGCTAGAGTTGCTTTGTTGAGCGTCATGTGGTATTTCATGTTAACCTATGTTGGTTTGCCTTAAGGAGTTGTGATTATTAATTAAATTATTAAGTAACTAGTTTATTAATATTAAATTAAAGTAATGGGTGGCATTGATATTTGAATATAATTGAGGTTATTATTTATTAATGTTATTTTGTGGATCATAATATTTTGCATTTATAATTATGCATGAAAGATTATTTATTTATTATATTTTATATGTATGTGGGAGATATTAATGGTATTGAGTTTAAATTATATTACCTAAAGTATTTATATTTATCCATACATTTAATTGTTTATTGTTTATGTATTTATTATTAGTTTTTTATTTGTTATTATTTATTTACTTACTCCTTGTTTTGATTGACCCTTTTAGGAGTCGTGTTTGTGACTTATTATTATTTAATTATTTATTTATTTATATTATTTTTGTGGTCTAGCATTTATTTGGGTTTTGATTTATTTATTTTATTTATTATCTCTTTCTATTTTATTTTTTGGTTAATGGGTTTATTTATTATTTATTATTGTTTAATCTTCTATCCATTTATTTATCATTTACCTTACTTATCCTCTTCTATAAATGACTGAGAGATTTAGAGATTGAAATAATATTATTTTATATTATTATTGTATTCATTTTCAAGATGGTTGGTAAGAAATATTATATTTTGGATAATTTTAATTGGTTGGAGAAGTTATCTAGTTTTTTTTATTAATTTATATTTATGGGGAGATTTGAGTTTGTCATGGGGTGGCTTGGCTGGAGAATTTTCTAAATTTTATTGTTGATGAGCAATTTTTGTAAATGATTTGGCTTGTGGAATTTTGTCTTGGATTTGGTTGAGGCTACGATTTTTGTTGGTGGATTAAGGATTTGTCTTGTTGCTTCTACAACAATTTTGCATTCCATAACTTCTATTTTTTAGGTTGGGGATTTTTAATCCTTCTTATGCAATTTGATTTGAAAAGATTCATAGAATTATTAGCTTTTGCATGTTCACGTCGGGTTCACCAAAAAATGTGAGGTAGGAAAATGGGAAAAACATCAAAGAAATATGATATTAGGCAACCATAAACCTACATTGCAATGAAAACATATCATATCACATTCAATAGAGGAATAAAAGAATAACATCAAAAGATAATGCAAACCAAAGCACATATGTTGCCTATATTGACCTCCATTGTTTCTCTTTTTCCTCCAAATGTATTGTGGATCTTGTTGGAATCCAAGAAAATTAAGAGAGGGGGGGGTGAATCAGTGTTCTGTCAGATATAATATTTTTAACCTTATAAAAAAATCCACTTAATAACCAGTGTGCATAAAAGTAACAAGTAATATTAATGCAACCACATGAATCAACACCATAACACAAATATTTATATGTGGAAAACCTCAAAGAGTAAAAACCACGGTGGGATTGGAGACACACAATATCTATCCACTGGCTAATTGAATAAATATTACAAGAGGGGCCTGCACATGTAGGAAGGCACACTGCCTAGAGCACAATGCTCATCACAAAAGGAGCCTCACTGACTACAGATCCAAAGTACTGGATTACAAACAAAAACTAAACTTAGAATGAGCATTTGCTATGCTGGATGAGTTCCACTTAAAGCACTTTCTATACCGGTGATACTGTAACCTCCCTTACCGATAGCTTAGATCACTTAACAAACCTCTAGACAAATAATCAAGACCTATCATAGATATTTACATTTTCATTTTATCGATCAAAATATCACTCACATACCATCACATAACCTATCACATCTCTTCTATGTCATATCCACAAAATGACCTAACCCAGACTGACTTATATACCCAATTACATGAATAAACACAAATGCCTTATGTCATCTTACAACCATATTTCAAATGATAAGACACATGTCGATCCAAACAAGATATAAACAAGAAACAATATGATCGTTACTACTTCCATGCTTGCCAGATCAATCTCCTATGTCAGCCTTTAGAATACTAGTTCCAAGTTTGTTGGTTACATGCCTGTCAATTCCCACAATGCCGATGAAGTGAATGTCAATTAACTTGATTATCGGATCTCCCATGAAGTGTGTTGCCAACAATGAAAACACCTATAACTCAAATGAGTATCAATTGCCAACAATCTCCCCCTTTGGAATTGATGGCAACACTCATGTGAAAAATGGATCATTGAAGTGTTGTACTGGTTCTTGCCCAAAAAATGATCTCCCAAAACTGATCTTAGAAGGCTGCTCCCCCTGAGATATATATTACTTCTTATGTCCCTTGACATTTTTCACATCCACCTCTCCCCTCTGACAACAATGCCAAAGGTCAGGGTAAAAAGAAAGAAATGAATAAAATTATATATAAAACAAAATTGTGAATACCAGATCTAAATGTACTTGAAAATATCCAGATAAGAACCCTTCAAAAATGTCAAATAAGTATCCCAACCAGATTTTAGAGCTCCAAAAATTGATACAAACCCATTCAGAATGTAAGCATGTAGTTCTTCTTTCATTAGGGTTGTCGGTGTGGGCATAGTCATCTGGTCCATACATTCCTTCTTATGAAGTAACAAAGTATTAAGTCAGGGACTTACTAAACCTCTCCATTCTCTGTCCCGTCAGATTAATTTGTCGTTTTCTTTCTCCAGGGCTGAAATTTTAGACTCTAAAAGAAAAATTTGACCATCAATAGAGCTGGTCAATGATTCAGTACCATCAAAAGTGACTACAAGTTGTTCCAACTTGTCCTTATCCACCTTAACTTTATTATCTAGGTTTGTTGTTAGTTTAATGTTGTGTTAGTGAAAGACTGGTATATGCGACTACATTGATGAAGAGATTCATCAATCCTTGTCATTTCTTCTATCAGCTTAGCTTTGCTGGATGTGATAATATTATCACAAGTGACCTTTCTATCTCTATTATACCTCTCCACCAACTGTCAGTTTGACACTTGTTGAAGAGTTTTATACTATTTTGCAATGTGCCCAGTCAAACCTTTCAATTTACCAAATGGAATAGCAACATGATCTATCTTGCATTCCAATGCAAGCTACTACAAATTTGGAATATCCTACTCAATAACCTATTTATCCTCTAATCCTTCCTTCCTCAAATTCTGAGCCACAACAAACATCAATTCAAAACTGCTCAGTTGCTCAATATTCTTATTCCCAAAACAACCAAAATCTTCTTGATTGGATGAGTCAAGTGCCAATGATGAGGGACCAGCCACCAGTGAAGGTGTTGGTACCCTAACTTCAGTCTATTCATCCTGACCTTTCTCCTCTACCTTCTGTTCATTTGCATCCTTTATCTTCTCCTCAGCACCAGTGGCTTCGCCACTTGGTGCAGTAATTTGTGCAGCCTCTACCTCATGAATTTCAATTGTTTCAATATCAATTATCAGAGGAGGATTGTCTTCTACTGGTACATTGATCTCTACATCCTATACATGTGTTATTTCCAGAGGAATATCCTCAGTTATTTTTTGTTCCAAAACCAGTGGATCTCCATGTAGTATACCTTTACCCTTAGCATCAACTGGGATGTCTGGAATGTCAGACTTAGGCAGTGTATTCGGTGATGTAAAGAAAGCTAGTTTATCAACAAATAACTTGACCCAAGCCTCATGAGTTTCCTTGAAAATCTCATTGACTCTGCCAACCATAAGACTTATATGTCGGTGTCTTCTGCGAAAAATTGTTTTGTTAGCAAAATCTAGACCCCGTTGCATCTCTTCTTCAGTAATAGCACCACAAACAATTAGTAATTTTTGAACCTTTATATGTTTGTCTTCCTCAATAGCAGACAATCTCCTAGCATTTGACTTATTATCCAAATATGCCGGTATTTGCTTCTCAATCTCAAGAAAAGATTTCTTATATATGTCTAAGTATAACAAAATTGATTCTTCTATTTCCTTTTTCTCTTTATCATCCATATCGCCATAAAAATGTTGTATGTTACTCAAAATACCATCCTTTATAATTTGATCAATTAATTCAGCAACAAAAAGAGGACCAATAACCTTAACACTTTTACCAGATTCAAGAGTTTTATTTACATCTGATTTCTTCTTCTTGTCGGGTGTGGGAGTAGACTCCTTGGGCAGTTTTCTTTTCTTGGTAGGCTTCCTCTCCTTCAAAATTTTCTTCTGTGCTGCCGAAGGAGTGACTTTGGTTTTCTGTAGCTTCCCTTCCTCGAGCTTCTTCCTCGGAATCCTCGTGTAGATCTTAGGAATCCTCAGTCTCAGAACTAGATTCAACAAGAGAAATAAAGGTCTCTAGTTTCTTCCTCTTCAATATACCCTTGTTGGTTCCTGCTTCTAGAGAAGCTTGTAAAGCTACTGGAGGAGATTTCTCTACTAAACCAATGATTTTTTTGATCTCAGAGGACATCTTCTGGACAACTTGTCCAACCTTCTTTATTTGTCCTTCCATTTTCATCTTACTGAAACCTATCTTCACTTCAGATTCCTTCAGCTTTGCACTACCAAAATTTTTCTCTTTCTCATCAACCGAGGCATCTATAAGAATCCTGGCATAGAGATCCAATATTTGTGCATCAACCTCATAGCCCATTTTAGTAACCCAGATAGTTCTAGGTTTCACTACCTCCATTAAATTTTCATCCTTTTTAATCCTATGAAGCCCTAATTCCTTATTAATGCATGCCGACATATCATACCAGATTCAAAATCCATTATCTCAGTGTCAGTTATCCTCCAAACTAACTTCACCAAGATCTTAAACAAGTTTTGAGACCATTACTAGGGATAATTTAGAACTTGTCATTCATTTGCCTTCCCATAAGGCTAATGCCTTAGTTACCGGATGTGTTTTCTACTCGTGCAAGAACATTCTGCTATGTTGATCGAGTAACAGGTGAATATCCCTCTGTCAATTGATCATCAAATTTCCTAACCCACTCTTTAGCATGAGCTTGCTGGGTTTAATCAATCTTTTGCTTTCCCTTCTCATTGGATGTGTCATTCCCTTCTGGTGTATTCTTTCTTTTGTAGTATTTAGCAATGTGTCCTATTTTGTTGCATGCATAGCAAGTAACATTGTTATTTTGAATTGCCTTGTTGAGTCCTTGACCATTCTTTGACCTACATTGATTAGCCACATGTCCAAACTTTCCACATCATTAAAATCTCACATTCATTCTGCAATCTTTTGTCCTATGACCATACTTCTTACAATTTGAACACTGACTAGTTACTGCATTATGATTCTAATTTTCTCTATTCTTACATTGACTTGCTCTATGACCAAAATTATTACAAACAAAGCAGCTATCAATAAATTTGTGTGCATTGGGTTTCCTTACTGGTGATTTCAAATTCTGGTTGTCTGGTAGATTCCACTGATTTGCAGTACCAGAGCTTTCTCCATGCTCAAATCCAAGACCTCTAGTATCTCCAGTGTCTCTTTGATCCTTCAATAATTCATCAAGCCTTGCAGAACTAACCCTGAACTTTTCTTTGTATTCATTTGATCACTTCTTAGGACTATCACCATTCTTTCCAACTCTTGCTCATTGTTATGTGATTGCACCAACTCAGCTCTCAACACATCATTCTCATGTGCCAGCCTAATTCATTCCTCAGATCTTCCTTTCAGAGATATAGCAAGATTTTCTTCATTCTTCTTCCAGTCTTCAAATTCCTTGGAAATCCTCATGGGCATGGCTTGTATCTCATTCTTCATGACATTATTCTCCCGACTCAGCTTCTAACATAATTCCTTAAGGGCATTCTTCTCTTCATCATGCGGATTTTGTAAAAGTTCCTTTTATCTTGAGAAAATGATAACCTCTCCTGTAGGGTAAGGATGAATTCCTTTACATAATTCAACTCATCTTGCAGCTTCAAGTTCTTCAACCTTTTAGAATCATAGTCTTCAAGTGCTACTTCAAGTTCCTTCTATAGACTCATCTCCATGTATTCCAGATACAAGATCTTCCTCAAGTTGTTAGACCTATTCCGAGGAACTAGGCTTTGATACCAATTGTTGGAATCTAAGAACACTGAGAGGGGGGGGCTGAATCAATGTTTTGTTAGATATACTATTTTTAACTTTATAAACAAATCCACTTAATAACCAGTATGCATAAAAGAAATTAACAACAAGTAATATTAATGCAACCACATGAATCAACACCATAACATGAAGATTTATCCATGAATCAACCATAGTGGGATTAGAGACCACAATATCTGTCCACTGGCCAACTGAATAAATATTACAAGAGGGGCATAAACATGCAGGAAGGCACATTGCCTAGAGCACACTGCTCATCACAAAAGGAGCCTCACTGAATACAGATCCAAAGTATTGGATTACAAACAAAAATTGAACTCAAAATGAGCATCTTCTATGTTGGTTGAGTTTTGGTTAAAGAACTGTCTATACCGGTGATAATCTAACCTCCCTTATTGGTAGCTTAGATCACTTCCCAAACCTCTATACAAATAATCAATATTGATTACAGATCTTTATATTCACACTCTATTAATCAATATCTTGCTCACATACCATCACATAACCTATTGCATCTCTTATCTATCATATCCACAAAATGACCTAACCCATATTGACTTATTGTTGGTATTATGGATGACTTCATCATGTGTTGCATTGGTTTTGTCATTGATGTCAACACTTATCTTTCTAGAGGTCTACATTGTTGATCTGACACTTTGGTTATATTGGTTTGTTGATGAACAGGCACATGGTGGTCCTTGCATGGATATTGGCTTATGCACAGTCACCGATATATGTTTCACCAACAGCTCAGGAAGTTGATGATGACTTGTTATCATCTGGAGATCATTTGGTTATGTCCAAGACATGGATCAGATGTTTGAATTTAGAGTTTTACATATTGGACTGATTAGGTTCACATATTTGCCTTAACTGGCAGATAGGTCCAGGTTATGAACCGACATATGATATCATGTTCTAGATCAGCACGACATGATTTGGAAATGATTTATTGATTGGATAATGTGTAAATGTATTGAGGCTAACATATTGTATTGCACCAAGACATTTTGTAATTGATTTTAATGTAATATCTTTTGGGAGCTGACCTAATGATTAGGTCTTAGGTTTTGTATAAATAATTTTAAGATCTTATTTGGAAGAAGTGTGTATGTGTGCATATATTGAAGATCACTGTGAAGAGTGAAAATAAGCAGATCCTTGTGCGAATCACACAGATATCATCTGAAGATTCAAGGAAGGTTGTTAAAGATCATGAAGGTATTTGGTCCTCATGTGCAGAGCTTAAACCGATATTGAATCCAGCATTGAAGATGCTAAATTGAAGTAGTACATTGTTATTGGATTTAACCATCCAACTGTGCAGTCAGTATGACTCCTATTTTGTGATTGAGCAGTGAGCTCTAGGAGGTTGGCCTTTCTACATGTGCAGACCCCCTTATTATATTCACTTACTATCTACAGTAGTATCATCTAGTTGTGGGTAAGGTTTCCCACCATGGTTTGTCCCCTTAGAGGGTTTCCACGTCAAAATGTATGTGTCATGTGTTGTGGATGTTGTTTTCCTTTCTGTTTCATGCATTAAGTTGTACCGGTATTAGTATAACTGTTAATTTGTTTTACCGACACTGAGTTTTAAGTTGGAGTAATTTGTTTTAGGTTGCAATTTTTTGACAACATATTAACCCCCCCCCTCTTAGTTGTCCTTCCTGGTTCCTAACAATTGGTATCAGAGCCTAGTACTCTTTTTGCAAAAGCCTAATAGCTTGAGGAGATCCTATGGCAGAAAATATCTTCAAGAGGATAGTCCCAAACTTGATGGAACTAACTATGGTATATAGAAGATCATAATGGAGACACATATGAATTGGATTGGAAGAGATATATGGGATGTTACAAAGAATGGCTATATTGCTCCTAATCAAAATAACCCTAATCCACTTACCTTAGCTAAAGACTTGGAGAATGATTGCAAAGCAAGAGAAGCACTTCTAAGCACATTATCAGATCGAAAAATCATGGAATTGTCAAATAGGTCTACACAAAAATCCATTTGGGACAAATTGGAAACATTGAATGAAGGAGATTCCACTATCAAAATTGCAAAATTGGAATGTTGCCAGGTCAGGTATGAAAATTTTAAAAAGGAAGAGGATGAAAGAATTTTTGCATTTAAGGAAAGAAAATGAAATTGTTTTAGGAATACAATGTTTTGGAGGATCTTAAAATGAAGATAAAATTGTTTCTAAAGTTTTAAGAGCTTTGCCACCGGCTTAGAAAATGAAAGTGACAACTATTAATGAGTTGAGAACAATGCCTAATACATCAGTATCTAGAGATATCTATAGAATTTGGTCATGTTTCTATAGTCAAGACTGATATAGCCTTCAAAGCATCATCATCATCATCTGACAAATCTGATTGAAAAGAACTTTATGCAAAAGAACTTGAAGATATCAGAAGATAAAATGAAGAACTTGAAGAACTTGAAGCACTATTTGCAAGGAAGATGCCTAAAGGTCCAACAGGAAGTAAGTATGAAGGTAAAGCACCTTTCAAATATTTTAATTACAATAAAGTTGGTCATATGGCATCTAGGTGTCCTGATAGACATTCAAGATGAAGAGATGAGGCAAAGAGAACATATAAGCCTAACTCTAAATATCAGAGATAAAAATTTAGGAAAAATAGAGATAAGTCATGTTATTATGCAGATGAAGGAGTTATAGATGATTCTAATGAAGATCTACTAGATAGTGGATGGGCATTTGTTGCATTAAAACCAGATCAACCAACACCTATTGTCAAACCGGTAGAGCAAGCATTAGTAGCAAAAAATGAAGAAAAGGATGAATGGATCATTGATAGTGGTTGCTTGCATCATATGACTGTTGATAAAAGAAAATTCTTGTCATTACAGGAATATCATGGAGGTCTAGTAAGATTTGTAGATGACAAAGCTTGTTTAATCAAAGGAAGAGACACTATATCTTTGGATGGTAAGCACAAAACTGAAAATGTTTATTATGTTTATGGTTTAAAGCATAATCTATTGAGTGTTGGTTAGTTAGTGGGAAAAGGATTTCAATTACAATTCAAGAATGTCAATTGCAACCGGTAATCAAACTAAAGGTAATATCTTTCACTTGAACACCAACGATAAGACATTTTTGATTGCTCAGATTGATGAAAGTTGGTTATGGCATAAAAGACTCTGTCATGTGAATTTTGATTGCATTGTAAAGATCAGTTCAACCAAGGCAGTAAGGGATTTACCTAAGATTGTGAAACCTCATAATCTGGTATGTAAGGAATGTCAAATGGGAAAGCAAGTTAGAACAACATTTAAGAGAATTTTTGATAAATCCAATAATATTCTTGATTTAATTCACACTGATTTATGTGGTCCAACAAGAACAAGAAGTCCTCAGAGTGATGGATACTTTATGGTAATAATTGATGATTATTCTAGAATGTGTTGGGTTACTTTTCTCAGGGAGAAATCATAAGCTTTTGGAAGATTCAAGATATACAAGGCAATGGTAGAGAATGAAACCAACAATAAAATCAAATGTATGAGATCTGGTCAAGGAGGAGAATTTACATCTAGGGAATTCAATGCATACTATGAAGATAATGGAATCAAAAGACAACTATCAGCACCCCGAACACCCCAGCAGAATGGAGTTGTGGAAAGGAAGAACATAACTATACTGGATGCATTAAGAACCATGATGATGAAAGAAAATCTAACTCATATGTACTGGAGAGAACCAGTGAATATAACGGTTTATACTTTCAACAGAGTTCACATCAAAGGTGAAACCAGTAAGACCCCTTATGAACTATGGTTCGTTCATATTTCTACTCTTAAATACTTTAGAATATTTGGAAGAAAATGCTATATTAGGAGAGATGAGTCTATTGGCAAATTTGATCCTAGAAGTGATGAAGGAATATTTCTTGGTTATTCAACTAGAAGCAAGGCATATAGATGTTATAATAAAAGATTGTAGAAAATCATTGAAAGTACTAATGTGAAGATAGATGAACATTTTAGAGGAAAATCAAGATCTATAGGTTCTGAACTGGGAGTAGAAATGATTATAAATGAACCGACATGGATTGCAACAAAACAAAATGAAGAACTAGTCACATCGGCATCATCAGAGAACTCAATTGTGATTGAAGAACAATAGGGCCTATGAATGGAAATCAGATTAAACCCAGGTATGTAAGATTGAATCATTCAAAAAATCAGATAATAGGAAATAAAAATCAAGGTGTTATGACAAGAGGAAGATTGGAAAATGAAGATGTATGTTTAATTCCTCAAGTTGAACCAGCATCAATTGTTGAAGCATGTTAAGAGAAACACTGGATAAAAGCAATGGAAGAAGAATTAAAACATATTGAAAAGAGTAATACTTGGACATTAGTTCCCCAACCTAAAGACAAAAATATAATTGGAACTAAATGGGTATTTAGAAATAAACTTAATGAAGATGGTGAAGTAATTAAAAATAAAGAAATATTAGTTTGTAAAGGTTATTCTCAAAAAAAAGGAATTGATTATAATGAAACCTTTGCACCAGTAGCCAAAATTGAAGCAGTAAGACTGTTTCTTGCATTTGCAGCTCACAAGAACTATAAGGTTTATCAGATGGATGTAAAATGTGCATTTTTGAATGGAGATCTTGAAGAAGAAGTTTACATTGAACAACCTAATAGATTTTCATTAACAGATGATAAGGATATGGTTTGCAGATTAAGAAAAGCTTTATATGGATTGAAGCAAGCTCCCAGAGCTTGGTATGCTAGACTGGATAAATATCTTCTAATGCTTGGATACACAAAAGGTAATGGTGACAGTAATTTGTATTACAAAATTACCAATGATAATATTTTGGTTATTGAAGTATTTGTGGATAATATCATTTTTGGAGGAGAAGAAGAGCTATGCAAAGACTTTGGTAATAAGATGTAGGAAGAATTTGAAATGTCTATGATTGGAGAGATAAAAAATTTTCTAGGTTTGCAAATTTCTCAAACAGATAAAGATATATTCATTTGTCAAACAAAATACTTCAAGGATGTTTTGAAGAAATTTGGAATGGAAAACTCCAAACCAGTAAGCACTCCTATGACTACAACTGATAAATTGACATCAAAGGATGATTCAACTCCAGTAAATCTGACAAGGTACAAATCTATGATTGGAGGGTTATTGTATTTGACACAAACCAGACCTGATATAATGAATGCAATGTGTATTGTTTCAATATTTCAAATAAAACCTAAAGAAAATCATGAAACTGCAGTAAAAAGGATTTTCTGGTACCTGTAGGGCACAAAAAATCTTGGTTTATGGTATCCTAAGAATGACAATTTTGAGTTATGTGCATATACAGATGCACATTGGGTAGGAGATGTGGATGACATAAAGAGTACCACTGGCGACATATTATTTCTTGGTAGAAGATTAATTTTATGGATCATCAAGAAGCAGACTTGCACATCATTATCTACAGGAGAAGCAGAATATGTTGTAGTAGCAACTAATTGCCCTCAGGTATTATGGATCAAGCAAATGTTGAAGGATATCAAGGTAACATGCAAAGAACCGGTAGTTATTTACTATAAGGTATTATGGATCAAGCAAATGTTGAAGGATATCAAGGTAACATGCAAAGAACCGGTAGTTATTTACTATAATAACTCAGCAATAATAGATATATCAAAGAATCTGGTATTTCACTCTAAAGAAAAACATGTTTCTATTAAGTATAATTTTCTGAAAGAAAATTTTGAAGCAAATGAAGTGATATTGGTTTATGTGAACACTAAAGAGAAAATTGCAGATATTTTTTCAAAGCCTTTTCCTAAGGAAACATTTGAATATCTCAGAGAGAAGCTTGGGGTAATCGCCCCACCGACAGAGACTTAAATGATGTATATTGGCATCAAATCAGTAGGGACTAACAAAAAATGTTTTTTTACAACTTGATGAAGGAGAGCTACTGCTCAGGGGGAGTAGTTAGTTGTATGTTATGTTTTGACTTTTAACTTCTTTGACATGTGATGTCAAAGGGGGAGAAATGTCTCTAGAAAAAAATTGTACTTTGAAGATGTATTTTGGTTTTCATTATACTGTTTCTATTTTTGGTACAAAACTTTGTGATTGATATATTTAAGGGAGATTGTTGGCATTCTATTTTTGGCACTTAGGTGTTTTTCCATCTAGTGTTGCCATCAATGCCAAAGGGGGAGATTGTTGGTATTATGGATGACTTCATCATGTGTTGCATTGGTTTTGTCATTGATGTCAACACTTATCTTTTTGGAGGTTGACATTCTTGACTTGGCACTTTGGTTATATTGGTTTGTTGATGAACCGACACATTATGGTCCCAACATGGATGTTGGCTTATTGGCTTATGCACAGTCACTGGTATATGTTTCACCGGAAGCTTAGGGAGTTGATGATGATTTGTTATCATCTGGAGATAATTTGGTTATGTCAAAAACATGGATTGGATGTTTGCATTTGGTGTTTTACATATTGGACTGATTGGGTTCACATATTTTCCTTAATTGGCAGATAGGTCCAAGTTATGAACAAACATATGATATCATGTTCTAGATCAACACGACACAATTTGGAAATAATTTATTGATTGGATAATGTGTAAATATATTGAGGCTGACATATTGTATTGCACCAAGACTTATTTTGTAATTGATTTAAATGTAATATCTTTTGGGAGCTGACCTAATGACTAGGTCTTAGGTTTTGTATAAATAATTGTAAGATCTTATTTGGAAGAAGTGTGTATGTGTGCATATATTGAAGATCATTGTGAAGAGAGAAAATAAGAAGATCCTTATGCCAATCATGCAGATATAATCTAAAGGTTGAAGGAAGGTTGTTAAAGGTCATGAAGGTATTTGGTCCTCATGCGTAGAGCTTAAACTAGTACTGAATCCAACATTGAAGATGCTAAATTGAATCAGCACATTTTTATTGGATTTAACCATCCAACTATGCATTCAGCGTGACTCCTATTTTGTGATTGAGATGTGAGCTCTAGGCAGTTGGCCTTTTTGCATGTGTAGACCCCATTATTATATTCACTTACTATCTATAGTAGTACCATCTGATTGTGGGTAAGATTTCCCACCATGGTTTTTCCTCTTACAGGGTTTCCATGTCAAAATCTTTGTGTCATGTGTTGTGGATGTTATTTTCCTTTCTGTTTCATGCTTTAAGTTGTACCGTTATTAATATAACTATTAATTTTTTTATCGGCACTGAGTTTTAAGTTGGAATAATTTGTTTTGAGTTGTAATTTATTGATAACTGATTCGCCCCCCCCCCCCTCTCAGTTGTCCTTCCTGGTTCCTAACACTTATATACCCAATTACATGATTAAACACAAATGCCTTATGTCAGCTTATAACCATATTTCAAATGATAAGACACATGTCGACCCCCAAAAAATTTAAACACAAAACAATATGACTGTTGTCACTTCCATGCTTGCTAGATCAATCTCCTATGTCATCCTTTAGAATAACTATTCCAAGTTTGTCGGTTACATGTCTATCGATTCCCTGAATGTCGATTACCTTGATTGTTGGATCTCCCATGAAGTGTGTTGCCAACAATGACAATGTTGGTATTTTGGATATGTTGATATGGTTTTGTCACTGATGTCAACACCTGTCATCACTTGTCAACACTTATCAGCACTTGGAGATCTTTAGTTATGTTCATCAGCAAGTCAGAGACTTATGCACAGTCACCGGTATTTGGTTCACTGACAGATTATATTGTTCACTGGCACTTGGAATGACTTGGAGACTACTTGGTTATGTCGAAGACATTATTTGATCACTTGGTTTTGGCAATTTGGTTATTTTTTTATTTGGGTTTGCATATTTGTTGTTACTGGCAAATAGGTCCAAGATATGCACCGACAGGCATATCTATTCCAGATCAGCATGACACATTATGTAGATGATTTATTATTATTGTAAATGCATTTGAGCCAACATCATGCATCAAATATTGATTTATTTGTAATTGATTTTATTGTAATATCTTTTAGTGAGATGACCTATTCAATTGGTCTTAGGTTATGGTATAAACGTAATATCTCATTTGTAATATTGATATGCGATTGGAAAAAGGAATTGTAATAAGGTATATGCAAAAATAAGCAGAGCTATACATGCAAACATCATTTGAAGGTTGAAGGAAGGTTTTTGTGAGGGCAATCAAAACTAAACTGGTACTGAATCTAACATATGAAGATGCTATTTTATGTAGTACATTATCATTGGATTTAACCATCCAATTGTAGTCAGTGTGACTCTCATTTTGTGATTGAGCAGTGAGCTCTAGGTAGCTGGCCTTTCTGCATGTGCATAATCCATATTGTACACACATACTATCTATAGTAGTATCATTTGATTGTGGGTAAGGCTTCTCACCGTGTTTTTTCCCCCTATAGGGTTTCCACATACAAATATTTGTGTTATGTGTTGTGGATGTTATTGTCTTTCTGTTTCATGCATTAATCTTTACCGATACTACAATTAACTGATAAAACTATCTACCGACATAAAGTTTGGTTTACTGACATTAAGCACTAAGTTCTGGTTGAATTTATTGGACAACTAATTCACCCCTCCCCCTCTTAGTTGTCTCTAGGACCTAACAATTGGTATCAAAGCCTAGTCCTCTTTTTCCAGAAGTTTAATAGCTTGAGGAGATCCAATGTCTTCTAACTATTTCAGGAAGGATAGTCTGAAACTTGATGGAACTAACTATGGCATATGGAAGATTAGGATGGAGAGACACTTGAATTGCATTAGAAAGGACATATGGGATGTTACAATGAATGGCTGCTCCTACTCAAGGTCAACCTAATCCACCTAACTTGGCTAAAGATGAGGAAAATGATTGCAAAGCAAGAGAAGCACTTTTGAGCACATTATCAGATCAACAAGTCATGGGATTATCAGACAGATATACTAATAAAGCTATTTGGGACAAACTGGAAACATTGAATGAAGGAGATTCTAGAGTCAGCATTGCAAAACTTGAATGCTTCCGAGTCAAGTATGAAAGTCTAAAAATGGAAGAAGAAGAAAGAATTTCTACTTTTATGGAAAGAGTAAATGGAATTGTTTTGGGTATACAATGTTGTGGAGGAACCTTAAGTGAAGATGAGATTGTTTCTAAAGTTTAAAGAGCTTTTCCACTGGCATATAAAATGAAAGTTACTACTATTAATGAATTGAGAACAATTTTTAATGCATCAGTATCTAGAGACACTTTGGTTGGAAAACTTTCAGCTTTTAAACTTGAGGAATTTGGTCTTGTTACTACTATTAAGACAAATCTAGCTTTCAAGGCATCATCATCAACTGCAGCATCATCATGATCTGATAAATCTGATTGGAAAGCCTTCTATGCAAGAGAACTTGAAGAAAGTGAGAGAGAAAATGAAGAACTTGAAGAACTTGAAGCACTATTTGCAAGGAAAATGCCTAAAGGTTCAATTGGAAGTAAGTATGAAGGTAAATCACCCTTTAAATGTTTTAATTGTAATAAGATTGGTCATATGGCTTCTAGATGTCTTGATAGACATGCAAGATTAAGAGAAGAAACTAAGAGAACATATAAGCCTAACCTCGACTATCAGAAATACAAGTTTAAGAAGAATAGAGACAAATCTTGTTATTATGCTAATGAAGGAGTTATTGATGATTCTGATGAAGATCCGACAGACAATGGATGGGCTTTTATTACTATAACAGAAGATCAACCGACACCTACTGTTCAACTAGTAGAGTAGGCCCTAGTAGCTAAAGTTGAAGATAAGGATGAATGGATTATTGATTCACGATGTTCACATCACATGACTGGTGATAAGAGTAAATTCTTAACCTTTTAGGAATACAATGGAGGTCTAGTAAGATTTGGAGATGATAAAGCTTGTTTAATCAAAGGAAAAGGCACTATATATTTTGATGGTAAGCACAATACTGATAATCTTCACTATGTTGAAGGTTTGAAGCATAATATTTTGAGTGTTGGTCAATTAGTTGAGAAAGGATTTTGGTTACAATTCAAGAATGGTAAATGCAAAATCTTAAACAGAACTAGTTTGGAAATTGCAACCGGTCATCAGACTAGAGGTAATATCTTTCATTTGAACAACAATGAGAAAGCATGTTTGATTGTATATATTGATGAAAGTTGGTTATGGCATAAGAGACTTTGTCATGTAAATTTTGATTGCATTGTGAAAATCAGTACTACTAAGGTGGTAAGAGATTTACCTAAGATTGTTAAACCTCACAATCCAGTATGTAAGGAATGTAAATTTGGAAAGCAAGTTAGAGCAACTTTCAAGAGTATTTCAGAGAAATCTAACAATGTTCTTGATTTAATTCATACTGATTTATGTGGTCCAACAAGACCTAGAAGTATATAAGGAAATAGGTATTTTATGCTAATCATTGATGACTATTCTAGAATGTGTTGGGTTACTTTTCTTAGGGAGAAATCTGAAGCATTTGAGAAATACAAACTATTCAAGGTGATGGTAGAAAATGAAACCGACAAGAAAATCAAATGTTTGAGATCAAATCAAGGAGGTGAATTCACATCTAAGGAATTTAATACATTCTGTGAAGTGAATGAGATCAGAAGATAGTTATCAACACCCCAGACACCCCAACAGAATGGAGTTGTGGAAAGGAAAAACAAAACTATCTTGGATGCAGCCAAAAGTATGATATCAGAAGAAAATCTACCTCATATATACTGGAGAGAAGTGATCAATACAATAGTTTATACATTCAATAGAGTTCACATTAGAGGTGAAACAAGTAAGACCCCTCATGAACTATGGTTTGGTAATACTCCTACTCTTAAATATTTCAGAATATTTGGAAGTAAATGCTATATTAGAAGAGATGAGTATATTGGAAAATTTGATCCTAGAAGTGATGAAGGAATATTTCGTGGTTATTCATCTAAGAGAAAGGCATATAGATGTTTTAACAAGAGATTGCAAAAAATTGTTAAGAGTGAAAATGTGAAGCTTGATGAATAGTTTAGAGGAAATTCAAGGAACACAAACTCTAAATTGGCAATAGAGATAATCACAAATGAACCTACTGTGAATACACTGGTACATAATGGTGATCCAGTTACACCGACATCATCTGGAGATTCAATAGTTACTGAAGAACAACAGCAAGTAAAAACACCCCAGTATGTAAGACTGAATCATTCTGAAGATCAGATAATTGGAAACAAATTTCAAGGAGTTATGACTAGAGGAAGATTGGAAAATGAAGAGGTATGTCTTATTTCTCAAATTGAACCTACATCAATTAATGAGTCATGTGAAGATAAATATTGGATTAAAGCTATGGAAGATGAATTGGAACAAATTGAAAGGAATAACATTTGGTCATTAGTTCCTCGGCCTAAAGACAAAAATCTAATTGAAACTAAATGGGTTTTTGAAGATGGTAAAGTAATCATAAACAAAGCAAGATTAGTGTGTAAGGGATATTTACAGAAAGAAGGAATTGACTAGAATGAAACCTTTGCACTGGTAGCTAGAATTGAGGCAGTCAGACTTTTATTGGCTTTTGCAGCACACAAGAACTACAAAGTATATCAAATGGATGTTAAATGTGCATTTCTAAATGGAGATCTTGAAGAAGAATTCTATATTGAACAACCTGATGGAATTTCTTTGACAGATAACAAAGACATGGTTTCTAGGTTAAGGAAAGCTTTATATGGATTGAAACAAGTTCCTAGAGCTTGGTATGCTAGATTGGACAAATATCTTTTGAAGCTTGGATACACTAAAGGTAATGCTAATAGAAATCTATACTACAAAGTGACTAATGATGACATCTTGGATATTGAAGTTTTTGTTGATGATATAATCTTTGGAGGAGAATATGGATTGTGTAAAGACTTTTCTAACAAAATGCAGCAAGAATTTGAAATGTTTATGATTGGAGAGATAATTTTTTTTTTAGGATTGTAGATTTCATAGACTGATAAAGGTATATTCCTATGTCAATCTAAGCACTTGAAGGAATTACTAAAGAAATTTGGCATGGAAAATTGTAAACCAGTAAGCACATCTATGACTACGACTGATAAATTATCTTTGAAGGATGAATCAACACCTATTAATCTAACTAGATACAAGTCTATGATAGGAGGTTTACTGTATTTGACACAAACAAGACTTGATATTATGAATGTAGTATGTATTGTTTCAAGATTTCAGAGTAATCCTAAAGAAAATCATGAATTAGTAGTGAAAAGGATTTTCTGGTACCTACAAGGCACTACAAATCTTGGTTTATGGTATCCTAGAGATGAAAATTTTGATTTATGTGCATACATAGATGCTAATTGGGTAGGTGATGTGGATGAAAGAAAAAGAACCACTGACTGAGCATTTTTTCTTGGTAGCAGACTAATTTCATGGTTGAGCAAGAAACAAAGTTGTACAAGTCTATCAATAGCTAAATCATAATATCTTGTAGTAAAAACTAACTATACACAGGTATTATGGATCAAACAAATGTTGAAGGACATAAAGGTAAAATGCAAGGAACCTATAACTATTTACAATGATAATATGGCAGCAATTGATATATCAAAGAACCTGGTATTTCACTCTAAGACTAAACATGTTTCTATCATATTCAATTTTCTAAAAGAGAATGTTGAAGCAAAAGAAGTGAAATTGGTTTATGTGAATACTAAAGAGAAGATTGAAGATATTTTTACAAAGCCTTTGCCTAAGGAGACTTTTGAATATCTCAGAGAGCAACTTGGAGTCCTATCCCCATCGGTAGAGACTTAGATAGTTGATGTTTGTCATCAACTGACAAAATTAATAGAGAAATATTTTTTTGGCTTTGATGAGGAGAGCTACTTCTTAGGGGGAGTACTTGGTATATTGAATGAGTTGGTATTTTGTATTTGGAACTAGTTTTTGTAATTCTTTGGCATTTGATGTCAAAGGGGGAGAGATTGTTACTTTGGGGAGAGATTGATTAATCTCTGTATTTTCATTTCTGGTTAATGATCTCTTTGGGAGATTGTTGGTTTTTGGCATTTCTATTTTGGCACTTTCATGGTTTTTCCATCTTGTGTTGCCATCAATGCCAAAGGGGGAGATTGTTGGTATTTTGGATATGTTGATATGGTTTTTCATTGATATCAACACCTATCATAACTTTTCAACACTTATTAGCACTTGGAGATCTTTGGTTATGTTCACCAACAAGTTAGAGACTTATGCATAGTCACCAGTATTTGGCTCACCAACATATTATATTGTTCACCGGCACTTGGAATGACTTGGAGACTACTTGGTTATGTCGAAGACATTATTTGATCACTTGGTTTTGGGGATTTGGTTATTTGTTTATTCAGGTTTGCATATTTGTTGTTACCAACAAATAGGTCCAGGATATACACCGATAGGCATATCTATTCCAGATTAGCACGACACATTATGGAGATGATTTATTATTATTGTAAATGCATTTGAGCTGACATCATGCATCGGATATTGATTTATTTGTAATTGATTTTATTGTAATATCTTTTAGTGAGCTGACCTATTCAATTGGTTTTAGGTTATGGTATAAATGTAAGATCTCATTTGTAAGATTGATATGCGATTGGAAAAAGGAATTGTAATAAGGTATATGTGAAAATAAGAAGAGCTATACACGCAGACATCATTTGAAGGTTAAAGGAAGGTTTTTGTGAAGGCAATCAGAACTAAACCGGTACTGAATCCAATATATGAAGATGCTATTCTATGCAATACATTATCATTGGATTTAACCATCCAATTGTAGTCAGTGTGACTCTCATTTTGTGATTGAACAGTGAGCTCTAGGTAGCTGACCTTTTTGCATATTGTACACACATACTATCTGCAGTAGTATCATTTGATTGTGGGTAAGGCTTCCCACCATGGTTTTTCCCCTTACAAGGTTTCCATGTACAAATATTTGTGTTATGTGTTGTGGATGATGTTGTCTTTCTATTTCATGCATTAATCTTTACCGGTACTCCAATTAACTGATAAAATTGTCTACCGACATAAAGTTTGGTTTACCTGTATTAAGCATTAAGTTTTAGTTAAGTTAATTTTGGTTGAATTTATTAGACAAATGATTCAATCCCCCCTCTTAGTTGTCTCTGGGACCTAACAGACAACACCTATAACCCAGATGAGTGTCAATTGCCAACTAATCTCACCTACAAAATGCAAGTGTAATAGAAGCAAGATGATAGAAAAATCATCAGTGTGAGGATACTTGAGATGTGGTTCAAAAAGATTGATGAAAGAGATCAATTTATAGACAAATTGATAAAAATATTAAATTTGCATGAAAGAGATTGAGAAAAGAAATTTTATTTGAAATTGGCCCACAATAATTCGAAAAGGGAAGGGTTATGAGACCTTCTATGTCATGACTATGACGAATTTCCCATGCAAGGTGTGAGGACAAGTTGCTATGTCAAGAGTTATGACATGTTTCTATTTTAACACTTATGACAAATGAGATAATCGTGCTTCCATATAATGACAAAGGAAGCACAAAAATAGGAGCAACTAGAAGAGGATAATTAGTGGGAAATTAAATTTGAAAAATTAGCAAATTAGGTGGAAAAGAAGATTTAGAACATTAGAAAAATTCTGAAAATAGAAATGAGGAAATTAGGTGACATTAATTAATAAATTCTCATTTATTAATTTATTCACAAAGGGGACATAATTAGCCAATTAAATGAAATATTTAACTATGATAAGAGAGACCTAGGATAAATAAATTTATTTAACCTACAAGGAAAAGTTAGTAGGATTAAATGATTAAATCATAAAACCCTAGAAGAAAAATTATAAATGAAAGGATGTCAATTAGGTCATGAAAAAATTGAAACAAATGATATAAGATCGATCATGATTAAATGATAAAGATTTGATAATTGATAAAGAACTGATGTTGGCTTACAAAGATCAATGACAAATTGATGAAAAATTGATTGACAAGGAATCGAAAAGGATAAAAACTGATAGTAATTGATCAAGGTGTGAGAGTTGAGAAATACAACACCACAGGAGTCCAAATGATCTCTGCAAGTTGAATAAACCTGTTACAAGGAGAAGCAAGGAAGCAATAGAGAAAAACCAAAATACACAAGAAATACTCAAAAAAGATGAGAGCTCTATATTCACAAAAATGTGTAATAGAATAATGATACAAAGAAAATAATTAACCTCTAATAGGTCAAGAAACCCTAAAAAGGACAACCCTAGGCTTGCACATAATAATTAATAAAAGAATTAATTATTATGCACCTAATATTAGCTTAAGTGTAAAAGAGATAAAGGGGAACTTAATTAATTAAACAAATGCCGTTTAATTAATCAAGTAAAGACCCGATTACTCTAACACCCCCCCTTAAGCTATACTTAGGGAGAAGTTAAAACCTAGAAAAACTACTGAAAGATAGAAAGATGGGTCCCGGCAACAAGGCCTGATCAGGTATCTAAATAGAATGAAATCTATATGAAACGGAGAAAAACAAGAAAACCCAGTGGGATAAAGCTCCTCTCCAAAAAGAGATAAAAGAACACGCTGAAAGAAATAAGAAGGAAGGAAGGCCTCATAAAGACCCCCCAAGGACAATTTCCTTCACCCCAAGCATAGAGCGCAACTAAAGATAGCATGTCGATGCAAATGGTTTCATGAAGATGTCTGCAACCTACTCCGCAGTGGGAATGTACTCTAGAATGAGACAACCATCCTAAATCAATTGGTGGATGAAATGCACATGAAGCTCAATTTGCTTCATCTGCTAATGCTCTATTGGGTTTCAAGAAATGTGAATAGCACTCTGATTGTCACACCAAAGAATAGTGGCACTATCAAGAGGAAAACCAAACTTAGTCATCAACTGTCGAAGCCATAAGATCTCCTGACTGGTGAGCACAATAGCACGATACTCAACCTCTATAGATGATAATGCATGAGCAGTCTGCTTCTTGCAAGACCATGTGATAGGACTAGAGCCAGGACAGAAAATAAATCCAAAAGTAGACTTCTAATCATTGACATTACCAACCCAATCTGAGTAAGTGTAGCCAATAATGTGAGGTTCCCCTAATGTGTAGTGAATGCCATGAGAAATAGAGCCCTGCATGTACTGCAAAATATGTTTGGCAGCTTGCCAATGACTCTCATGAGGATCACTGGAGAATCAAGAGACAAAGCCAACCACAAAGGAAAGATCAGGACGAGTGTGTGTCAGCTACAACAAATTGCCAACCAACTTCCTGTAAAGTGTAGAATCTACTGAAGGAGTGGAGCAAGTAGTAATGAAAACAACCCTTGACTGAAAAGGAGTGTGAGTTGGCTTGCAATAAAGCATGCCAAAGTATTGAAGCATGTCAATAGCATACTTCTAATGGTAAATGTAGATCCCATCAGAAGACTGAGATCTATCATCTCAACCAGGTCCATCAAGGCTCATTGAACATGCTGAATCATAGAGAATGAGATACTTGTGATGAGGAGATCATTAACATATAGCACAAGAATAAGGATCTCACCCTCAAGAAGCTGAATGTAAACTATGTGATTGGAATGACAACGTGTAAAACCAATGGAGAGCAAGAAAGAGTCCATCTTCTCATACCAAGCTTGAGGGGCCTGTTTGAGACCATACAATGAATGCCAAAGTATGCAAACAAAAGAATTGTCCTACAAAAATCTCTGAGGCTGCTCCATATAGATTTCCTCCTGTAGATCTCCATGCAAGAAATCACTCTTTACATCCATCTAAAAAATGGGCCATCCCCTAGAAGCTGCAAGAGATAGTACAAAGCGAATAGAGTTCATCTTGACGATAGGGGAAAATGTCTTAGAGTAATCAATACCCTCAACTTGTGAGAATCCCTTTGCAACAAGACGTTCTTTGTACTTATCAATCAAACCATCAGCATCATACTTAGTATGATACAACTAGTGACACCAAATTATCTTTCTACCCTTAGGAAGAGGACAAAGATCCCAAGTATCATTCCTCATCAAAGAAGAATACTCCTCCTCCATAGCACAATCCCACTCAGGGTGTCTCGTAGCCTCTTAAAACTTCTAAGGATCATCTGAAATGGCATGACTCAAAAGACTAGAACCCATAGTATGAGAATGGGTGCACTGAGTATCTGAAGGATCAATGACCATAGATCTTCCCACCTCAACAGTAAAGTGAGCCCACTTGGACATCTGAGGTGGAGAAGGTGGAGGTGGGGATGGTGGATCATCAACAACATCATCAAAATCATCCTCAAAATAATCTTGAAGAGATGCAGTGGGAGTAGGTAGAGGGGTAAGCATTGGAGATAGGGTATCCACAGTGGGAAGGTTCTCATCAAACTGAACATCCCATCAAAATAGGACCTCTCTAGAATCAGGATCAAACAACCTATATGCCTTAACATCGTCACAATAGCCAATAAAAATGAGGGGTTTGCTTTTCTGCTCCATTAATTTCCTTTGAGCATCAGAAATCATTGTCCATGCCTCACTACCAAATACTCGGAAAAAAGAAACATCAGGCTTGTCATGAGACCAAGCCTCCTCAGGAGTCATATGTCAAATCGCCTTGTGAGGCATCCAATTCTAAATGTAGTTGGCATAATTGACTGCCTCAGCCCAAAAAGATGAATCCATGGACCTAGACTGAATCATACAATTCGCCATCTCCCATAAAGTTCTATTCTTTCGCTCAGTGACACCATTCTGTTGAAGGGTGTAGGGAACAGTAAACTGATGCTATAAACCATGCTCAGTGCAAAAATCTCTGAAAGCCTAATTCACATACTCCCCCCCATTATCAGTATGTATCCACCAAATAGAACAACCAGACTGCTTCTCAACAAATGTCTTGAAAATTTGAAATGAATCAAAGACATCAGACTTGTACTTAAGAAAGTACACCCATGTGCGTCTGGAGAAGTCATCAATAAAAGTGAGTACATACTTGGCCCTAGAAAAAGGAGTAGAGAATGACATGAGGTCACTGTGAATCAACTCCAAAGGTGCCAAAGCATGAGGGGCTCTTCCCTTTGGAAAGGGATCCTTGTGATGCTTGCCAAGCACACAACCATGACAAACACCATCAGTGCAGGAAATTTGTGGGAGCCCAAGAACAAGTGCCTGTGTACTCATCTGTTGAAGATATCTGTAATTGACATGGCCCAAGAGCTCATGCCAAAGCTTACTCACTAAATTTTCATGTACTATAAGAGATGAACCTGCACCCACAGAGGGCTAAAATCCATCAAATTTGTAAAGACAAGATGCAGTATCAACACTCCCAGTAGCCACAACCAAATCAGAGTCATGGAGGTCCCGAATAACCACATCATGTAGTGAGAACTCAACTATCTTACCAGAGCCAGAATGACAAATATGATAAATGGATAGGAGGTTCATCGAGATGTTAGAGACAACCTAAACATCTTGTAGAGTACCCCCATCCAAAGAGATAGAACCTGAACCCAAGACTGAAAGTTGAACTAAGTCACCCACTTCAATCTGTGAAGTACCGGAAGAGACAAGAGAAGTAACCAACTGTTGAGTGTGAGTCATATGGTGAGAAGCACCAGAATCTAAAATCCAAGTGGACCCATAACTCAAAGCTTGAGCAGTGAGAGCATGACCTTTCCCTGCGAAAGGAGAAGACACCTGAGGTGAGGAATGTAATGCTGCTGTATGGCTTCCTCTAAAGCCTCTAAGCGTTTCGAACACCTAGAAATCGGATGTCATTCCTTGCCACACAAATTGCATGTATCTCCTAATTTCTTCTAAGTCTTGGAGGAAGACTCACTAGACTATGAATATTTCCCATGTTTAAGAGGAAATGGTGGTTTAGAATCAGACTTAGGAGGTGGCTTGGAGGAATGCTCATTGCCTACAAAATTCTTCTTTGGATTCAATTTCTACTTTTGCTTCTCCTTAGAGGACTGAGCAACCAATGCTTTGTTCTTGGACCATGAGAGCATGTCCAGTTGAGAAAGGTGAGACTGATCATGAGAAAAATGTCACAAAACATATCAAAGGTAGGCATGGTGAAACGAGCACCCAAGCCATCCATGGTGGAGTAGAAAGAAGAGGCAAAAAACTAAAAGGGACCTTGAAGCTTTGAAAGGATCAAGTGAATGCACTCTAGGTTTGTCTTGATCTTTCCACACCCCTGGAGAATAGATCTAATAGTCTTGAATTTGTTCAAAAAATCCTCAATAGTGGGAAAGGAATCAGGTGACAAGAAAACCAACTCTACCTCAATCTGTAATGCCTGGATCTCATTAACTCTCCCAAAGAGAGTCTCAAACTTCAACCACATAGCGCAAGGAGTGAGCAACTCATCAAGATGAAACAAAAGACTTTCAAAAACATGTAAAGAGAGCAAACCCATGGCCTCATCCATCTTGTTTTTATGCTGAAGAATCTCATAAGGATGCTGCAACAGAGGCCAAACCTCATCCAAACAAGACCACAACCCTCATTCCCTGAGAAGCCATGTGATGTGAGGCTTCTGGGTGTGATAGGTGCATGATGTCAACAACTCAACTGTAGAATTTGCCATGAAACTCTACACCTGTACTTTCTTGTGGTTTGTTTATTATGTGATCTTTTAGAATAGGCAGAAGATCCAGAAGGGTTTATTTGTTTTGAGAGTTTTTGTGTTCTATATTTATTATATAAATGACAAAAAGCGAGAAAAAAACACCCCCCCACAAGAGATAAACCAAAACCCTAGTACATACTGATGAGAAGGAAGTAGTGCATAAGCAAAAAAACTTCAAACTGAAATCTCATGTACCTGATGAAAAATCGGAGAAACAAGATCATAGATCAGAATAGAGCACGCTGAGAGCTTTCCAATGCCTATTTGTGTTCAAAAAATGGAGTTTGTTTGCCCATTCTATGACCCTGAAAGTGTAGAAAAGAGGCCCCACTTTGACTGGGAAAAAGTACAGTCAAACAAGAAAGTTGAAAAAAAATTACAACACCACTAGGTCCGACTCGGAACCAACTTTTCGATGCCTATTTGTTTTTGAAAAAATGACACCGTATGTTCAAGATATGAAGAAAAAACCAAAGCCCCCTTCAAAAGAAAGAGAGAGGGGCAATGGTGGCAGACTAGTGGTAGGGTCAGGTGGAGGTGGTGCTCCGATGGTGCTCTGGTGGTGGAGTAGTGGAGCTGAGCAGTGACAAGGCTACGATGGCAAGCGGATGATTGACAAGTAAGGTTGTAGTGGCCGGTGGTGGGGAACGAGGGCCGGTGGGGACCGACAGGGGTCGAAGATAGGTCTGTTAGGGCCCACTCTGACAGGTCCGACAACTAGACTGTCAGGCATGCAGAGGAACCAAAACCCCAAAAGGTATTTTTTAATTTTTTTTGAAAAAGAACTTTGCCGTTTTGATTTTTGATTTTTTTGCAAAAAATTAAATTTCGGCTTGCATACCGTAAAAAGGCAAAATAAAATTTAAATTTTTTTCTGGAACTGTGTGCCAGAGTCGTACAACCTGGTACAGAAAAAAAATATGCCCCCAGAGGCTCAGGTGTCGAAAGTGGTCAAGTTTTATATGACCGTAGGGGTGTTTGGGCCTTATGAGCATAATGGTGAGGTCCGTTTAGGCCCAAAGTGCTCAGTAAAAGGCCTATCCCTAGGTGCACAAAAAAACTTCTGAAACAAAACCAGATCTGCTTCCAATGCATAAACCTCAAAACAAAAACAGGTAGCTATAGATCTGAAGCTCTGATACCATGTGAGATTTGAGAAATACAACACCACAAGACCCAAATGATCTCTACAAGATGAATAAACCTATTACAAAGAGAAGCAAGGAAGCAACAGAGAAAAACCAAAATACACAAGAAATGCTCAAAAAAGAGTAGAGCTCTGTATTCACAAAAATGTGTAATAAAATAATGATACAAAGAAAATAATTAACCTCTAATAGGTCAAGAAACGCTAAAATGGAAAACCCTAGGCTTGCACATAATAATTAATAAAAGAATTAATTATTATGCACCTAATGTTAGCTTAAGTGTAAAAGAGATAAAGGTGAACTTAATTAATTAAAAAAATGTCATTTAATTAATCAAGTAAAGACCCGATTACTCTAACACAAGGATGATTGAAAATGACAAAGATCTATGTCCAATTGACATGATAAGATGATTACGACTGAAGATTGCAATTTGAAGATGATGTTGACAAGACCTAATTGAAAAATACAAGAAAAGTAATCAAAGAGGGAATAAATGCAAAAGAATGACAAGATGTTGACAATGTTAGGTCCCGGAGACAATTGAGACGGGGGGTGGGGTGAATCAGTTGTCTAATAAATTTAAACCAAAAACCAATTAACCAACTTAGTGCTTAATACTAGTAAACCAGTTAAGTGTGCCGGTAGACAGTTTTAACAGTAAATTGCTATACCGGTAGAGATTAATGCATGAAACATAAACATAGAGTCATCCACAACACATAACACCAATATTTGTATGTGGAAACCTTGTAAGGGGAAAAACCACGGTGGGAAACCTTACCCATAATCAGATGATACTACTGCAGAGAGTAAGTGTACAAAAATGGGGTTTGCACATGCAGAAAGGCCAATAGCCTAGAGCTCACTGCTCAGTCACAAAATGGGAGTCACACTGACTACAGTTAGATGGTTAAATCCAATAAGAATGTACTGTACAAAATAGCATCTTCATATGCTAGATTCAGTACCGGTGTAATGCTAATATGCTTCTACAGAAACCTAACTTCAATTTCAAATGATGTATTCATGTATACCTCTGCTTAATCTCGCATATACCTTCACACAATTCTTTTTCGCACTCCACACATTTGATCTTACAAATAAGATCTTACATTTATACCATAACCTAAGACCAATTTTAGTAGGTCGGCTCTACAAATAAATTTTTTTACAAATAATATAATATTCGATGCAATAACCAATTGAACATGTCAAATTAATGCATTTACAACAATAATAAATCATCTCCATAGCATGCCATGCTGATTTGGAAAAGATAAACCTACTGGTGTAACCCTAGATAACCCTGGACCTATTTGCCGATAAAAGCAAATATGCAAATATGAATATACCAGTGATTAATTCTTCAAAACAAAGTGTCCATATGATGTCTTTGATATTACCAAGTGTCTTCCATATCATTCCAAGTGCTGGTGAACATTATATCCTGCCGGTGAACCATATACCAGTAATTGTGCAATAGTTACTTGCTTGCTAGTGAATGTTGTTGGATCTCCAAGGTGCTAGTGTTTCAATAGGTGTTGACATAAATGACAAAACCATACCAAAATACCAACAATCTCCCCCTTTGGCATTGATGGCAACACAAGATGGAAAAACCATCAAAGTGCCAAAATAGAAATGCCAAATACCAAAAACCAACAATCTCCTTTAAACAACAATTTCTCCCCCCGGGAGCAACATGTGTTAATCCAAAGATTAATCTTTAATACCAATCTCTCCTCAAAAGATAATGTGTTTTTCCATAGATATCTCTCCCCCTTTGACATCAAATGCCAAAGTAAAAAATGTTCATACAAAATACCAATCAATTCAATATACTAACTACTCCCCCTGAGAAGTAGCTTTCTCATCAAAGACCAGAGTAAAAGATTTGTCTTTCAATTCTACTAGTTGATGACAATCATCAACTATCTAAGTCTCTACTGGTGGTGGTATGACTCCAAGCTGATCTCTGAGATATTCAAAGGTCTCCTTAGGCAAAGGTTTTGTGAAAATATCTGCAAGCTGTTTTTTAGTATTCACATAAACCAGTTTTATCTCTTTTTCTTCAACTTTTTCCCTTAGAAAATTTAGTTTGATAGAAACATGTTTTGTTTTATAATGTAATACCGGATTCTTAGATATATCACTTTCTACAGTGTTATCACAATATATAGTAATAGGTTCTTTTCATTTTACCTTTATGTCTTTCAACATTTGCTTAAGCCATAGTACCTGTGTACAGTTAGTTGCTGCTGCAACATATTCTAATTTTGCTATTGATAAAGATGTACAACTCTGTTTCATACTCAACTAAGAAACTAATCTCTTTCCATGAAAGAATTCTCCTCCAGTGGTGCTTTTTCTATCATCCACATCTCCTGCCCAATTTGCATCTGTGTATGCACATAGGTCAAAATTTTTATATCTAGGATACCATAATCCAAGATTTGCTATGCCTTGTAAGTACCGGAAAATCCTTTTTACTGTTGATTCATGATTTTCCCTAAGATTACTTTGAAATCTAGAAACAATACATACTGCATTCATAATATCAGGCCTGGTTTGTGTCAAATACAGTAAACCTCCTATCATAGATTTGTATCTAGTTGGATTAACAAGTGTAGATTCATCCCTTTGAAATAATTTGTCATTTGTAGTCATAGGTGTGCTTACCGGTTTAGAGTTCTCCATCCCAAATTTCTTTAGTAATTATTTCAAGTACTTGGATTGACTCAAAAATATACCTTTATCAGTCTATGAAATAATCCTAAAAAGAATTTTATTTCTCCAATCATAGACATTGCAAATTCTTGCTGCATTTTAATAGAAAATTCCTTACATAATCCATCTTCTCCTCCAAAGATTATATCATCAACAAATAATTCAATAATCAAGATGTCATCATTAGTTGTTTTGTAATATAAATTGATATCTACATTTCCTTTAGTAAAACCAATCTTAAAAAGATACTTATCCAACCTTGCATACCAAGCTCTTGGGGCTTGTTTTAATCCATACAGAGCTTTTCTTAACCTATGAACCATATCATTATCATCTATCAAAGAAATTCCATCAGGTTGTTCAATATATACTTCCTCTTCAAGATCTCCATTGAAAAATGCACATTTAATATCTATTTGATAAACTTTGTAGTCCTTGTGAGCTGCAAAGGCCAAGAATAATCTGACTGCCTCAATTCTAGCTACCGGTGCAAAGGTTTCATTGTAATCAACTCCTTCTTTCTGAGAATATCCCTTACACACTAGTCTTGCTTTATTTCTGACAACCTTACCATCTTCATTAAGTTTTTTTCTAAATACCCATTTGGTTCTAATTACATTTTTATCTTTAGGCTGGGGAACTAATGTCCAAGTATTATTTTTCTCAATTTTTCCTAATTCTTCTTCCATAGCTTTAATCCAAAATTTATCTTCACATGCCTCATTAATAGATGATGGTTCAATTTGAGAAATAAGACATACCTCTTCATTTGTCAATCTTCCTCTTGTCATAACTCCTTTAAATTTGTTTCCAATTATCTGATCTTCAAAATGATTCAATCTTACATACCGGGGTGTCTTAGTTTGTTGTTGTTCTTCAATTATTGTGGAATCCTCCGACGATACCGAGGTAACTGGATCTTCATTCTGTACCAGTGGATTTAGTGTAGGTTCATTTGTCACAATTTCTATTGCCGGTTCAGAGTCTATATACCTTGAAGTTCCTCGGTATTGTTCATCAATCTTTACATTTGTACTCTCAACAATTTTCTGTAATCTCTTATTAAAACATCTATATGCCTTTCTCTTAGATGAAAAACCAAGAAATATTCCTTCATCACTTCTAGGATCAAATTTTCCAATATACTCATCTCTTCTAATATAACATTTACTTCCAAAAATTCTGAAATACTTAAGAGTAGGAGTATTACCAAACCATAGTTCATGAGGGGTCTTACCGATTTCACCTTTGATGTGAACTTTGTTGAATGTATAGACAGAAGTGCTAACTACTTCTGTCCAATACACATGTGGTAGGTTTGCTTCTGATAACATACTTCTTGATGCATCCAAGATAGTTTTGTTTTTCCTTTCAACAACTCCATTCTGTTGTGGTGTCCGAGGTGCTGATAACTGTCTTCTGATTCCATTCACTTCACAGAATGTATTAAAGTCCTTAGATGTGAACTCTCCTCCTTGATCTGATCTTAAACATTTCATTTTCTTACCGGTTTCATTCTCAACCATTGCTTTGAATAGTTTGAACTTTCCAAGTGCTTCTGATTTTTCTCTAAGAAAAGTAACCCAACACATTCTAGAATAATCATCAATAATTAGCATGAAATATCTATCACCTTGTAAGCTTTTAGTTCTAGTTGGACCACATAAATCAGTGTGAATTAAATCAAGACCATTATTGGATTTTTCTGGATTACTATTGAAACTAGCTCTAACTTGTTTTCCAAATTGACATTCCTTACAAATTGTATTATGAGGTTTCACAATTTTAGGTAGATCTCTAACTGCCTTAGAAGTACTGATTTTTACCATGCAATCAAAGTTTACATGACATAGTCTCTTATGCCATAACCAACTTTCATCTATATGTGCAATCAAGCATGCCTTTTCACTGTTATTGAAATGAAAGATATTACCTCTAGTCTGATTATCGGTTGCAATTTCCAAACCAATTCTATTCATGATTTTGCATTTTCCATTTTTAAATTGTAACTGAAATTGTTTTTCAACTAATTGACCAACACTTAAAAGATTATGCTTTAATCCTTCAACATAGTAGACATTGCCAGTGTTATGCTTACCATCAAGAGATATTGAACCCTTACCTTTGATTGAAGAGGCTTTGTCATTTCCAAATCTTACTAAACCTCCATTGTATTCTTGAAAGTTCAAGAATTTACCTTTGTCTCCTGTCATATGATGTGGGCATCCTAAGTCAATGATCCATTCATCCTTTACTTCAACTTTAGCTGTTAGGGCTTGTTCTACCAGTTGAGCAGTAGGTGCCAGATGATCTTCTGTTATAGAAACAAAAACCCATCCATTGTCTACTGGATCCTCATCAGAATCATCAGTCACACCTTCATCAGCAATGTAATAGGATTTGTCTTTGTTCTTCTTAAATTTGTATCTCTGATATTCAAGATTAGGCTTGTATGTTCTTCTAGCTTCTTCTCTTAGTCTAGCATGTCTATCAGGGCATCTCGAAGCCATATGACCAATCTTATTGCAGTTGAAACATTTAAAGGGTGCTTTACCTTCATACTTACTTCCAACTGGACCTTTTGGCATTTTTCTTGCAAATAGTGCTTCAAGTTCTTCAAGCTCTTCATTCTCCTTCCTGGTTTCTTCAAGTTCTCTTGCATAAAAGGCTTTCCAATCTGATTTGTCAAATGATGGAGTAGATGATGTTGATGCTTTAAAGGCCAAATCAGTCTTCATAGTAGCAATAGGACCAAATTCCTCAATTTCAAAGGCTGAAAGTTTTCCAATCAATGTATCCCTAGTTACAGATGTATTAGGCATTGTTCTCACTTCATTTATAGCAGTAACCTTCATTTTATATGCCGGTGGCAATCCTCTTAAGATTTTTGAAACAATTTCATCCTCACTCAAGGTTCCTCCATAACATTTAATACCCAAAACAATTTCATTTACTCTTTCCATAAAAGCAGAAATCCTTTCATCTTCTTCCATTTTCAGATGTTCATACCTGACTCAGAAGCTTTCAAGTTTTGGAATCTTGACTGTGGAATATCCTTCATTTAGTGTTTCCAAATGATCCCAAATAGCTTTAGCAGTAGACCTATCTGATAATCCCATGATTTGTTGATTTGATAGTGCGCTCAAAAGTGCTTCTCTTGCTTTGCAATCATTCTCTTCATCTTTAGCTAAAGTAGTTGGAGCAGTCTGACTAGCTACAACAGCAGTATAACCATTCTTTGTAACTTCCCAGATGTCTTTACCGATGCAATTCAAATGTGTCTCCATCCTAATCTTCCATATCCCATAGTTGGTTCCATCAAGTTTAGGACTGTCCTTCCTGAAATAATTAGTAGACATTGGATCTCCTCAAGTTGTTAAACTTCTGCAAAAGAGGGCTAAGCTCTGATACCAATTGTTAGGTCCTCGGGACAACTGAGAGGGGGGGGGGTGAATCAGTTGTCTAATAAATTTAAACCAAAAACCAATTAACCAACTTAGTGCTTAATACCGGTAAACCAGTTAAGTGTGCTGGTAGATAGTGTTAACAGTAAATTGCTATACCGGTAGAGATTAATGCATGAAACATAAACATAGAGTCATCCACAACACATAACACCAATATTTGTACGTGGAAACCCTGTAAGGGGAAAAACCATGGTCAGAAACCTTACCCACAATCAAATGATACTACTACAGATAGTAAGTGTACATAAATGGGGTCTGCACATGCAGAAAGGCCAACAGCCTAGAGCTCACTACTCAATCACAAAATGGGAGTCACATTGACTACAGTTGGATGGTTAAATCCAATAAGAATGTAATGTACAAAATATAATCTTCATATGCTGGATTCAGTACCGATGTAATGCTAATATGCTTCTATAGAAACCTAACTTCACCTTTAAATAATGTCCTCATGTATACCTCTACTTAATCTCACATATACCTTCACACAATTGTTTTTCGCACTCCACACATTCGATCTTACAAATAAGATCTTACATTTATACCATAAGCTAAGACCAATTTTAGTAGGTCGGCTCTACAAATAAATTTTTTTACAAATAATATAATATCCGATGCAATAACCGATTGAACATGTCGGCTTAATGCATTTACAACAATAATAAATCATCTCCATAGCGTGCCATGCTGTTCTGGAAAAGATAAACCTACTGGTGTAACCCTAGATAACCCTGGACCTATTTGTCGGTAAAAGAAAATATGCAAATATGAATATACCAATGATTAATTCTTCAAAACAAAGTGTCCATATGATGTCTTTGACATTACCAATTGTCTTCCATATCATTCCAAGTGCCGGTGAACATTATATCCTGCCGGTGAACCATATACCAGTAACTGTGCAATAGTTGCTTGCCGGTGAATGTTGCTGGATATCCAAGGTGCTAGTGTTTCAGTAGGTGTTGACATCAATGATAAAACCATACCAAAATACCAACAGACAAATGATAAAGATCAAGTGTGTGATATAGAGGAAATGTTAATAAGATACAAAAACCCTAAAAGAAGGTAACATAAACATGATAAAGTATGACACTGCAAGCATTGACCATTTTTAAACACCTACAATAATTACCATGGACAAACCAGCACAACTTAATTATTTATTTTAAACTCATTTTAAACAACTATGCACACTTTAATACTGCCTCTTACATATCACTCTAGCCAAGACTACAAAAATCATTTCTCTACGACATAATTTCTGACATACATAGATATTCTTAACACTGGAATCTTTCAATTCATGGAGGCACTTTTCTTTGGCAACATCAAAGGCATTTGTGGGTCTTATAAGAGCATAAGTAGGATGGCTTGCAGCTATAGCTGCAAGAGCAACAAAGTGATGAATATAACCAGTGGCTCCAATCACTAGTATTTTACTAGTACTAATATTTTTCTCTTCCTTCACATTATGGTCATATGAAGCTATCTCACAAATGGAGGCCATGGTTGATACCAAATTTTCTTCCAATATTTGAGTATGAAGGAAAAGATAGAAAGAATGAGGGAATGCAGCAACACTTGCATCCATTTTTACTTTCCAAAAAACTTAACAACTCTTACCCAACTTAGGAATTTGGAGGAAATACATTGGTGTGGGCAAAGAAGGAAAACACACAATATATAGATAGTATATTTCTCCAAGAGAATTTTTCAATGTTTTTCCTATCATGATGTAGACGACATAAATGTAATGCACATGGATGATTTGTTGTTTATCGGCTAGTAGACTTCACCTTTTTCACAATAGCAAAATAAAAGTTCATGGTGGTTTCAGTAGTGCCCATTAAAACACAAACTTTAAATATTTTATATATTTTTTGAATCTGAATATAAATTGAGAACATGATGGAGATCTCTTAGTTTATATTAGATTTCCTTCATTGGAATAAATTGTTTGGGTGATATTATATATGTTAGGAAATCATTACTGTGAATGAATCCATTAAATAAACGATTTGGGTCCCTACTGGTAATCATGGAATCAAGTTCAAAACACATTTGAATATTGTGTATACTTTTTATTATTGGAGATGGTTATTGAGCTATCATTATAGTTAGTATTGTTATTTTAATATAGGTTGAATATTTCTTATACTTTTTAATTATTGGAGATTTTTATTGAACTATCACTAAATTATATATATTTAATAATATATATAGAATAAGTCAAATATCTTTCTAGAGGTGCCTATTTTTTTATTAATTTATCAACATTAAACTACAATAGGCATCTCAAGAGGGATATCTCTCAGCTTATTATATATATATTATTAAATATATATATAAGCTAGTAGTACATTGAGCTGAATTGGAAGACATGACATAAATTAATTTCAAATTATATATTGTTTTTTATTAAGATAAATGAGTTTTACAGGGACCCTAAACCCAAATCTAGCACAAAATAAAGCATAGAAAACATAGACTAACTAGTCACTAACCAACTATAGAAACAGGGGAACACCCCATAATAGAACACCAGAAAAAATAGACCTAAAACGGGATGTAACAACAAAAGACTAAGAAAGAGATCTCACAGGCTCATCATTTTTCTGGATAGCTTTGTCATTAATCTACTAAAGTTCTTCCATAATAAACCTCAAGCTACCAGTCACCTAATGTTTTCTCCTAGTCCTGGTACATGATCCCATGGATGCCTGCACCTCTTGGTTCATCCTAGTCAAGTTGGTATCTGGAGATGTTTCAGCTCTAGCCATTTGCTCCTTCTACAAGGCAATTTACTCATTGACTCTCTTAAGGCCCTCGACATTGTTGTGCATGGCTTCATTACTAACCTCCACCAAATCCTTTAGTTTTCTCTTCAATTTCTGAATCTCTTTCTACATCCTATCAATTTTCACCTCATGCTCATTCTTGATAATCTCAATCTTTCACAATTTATTGGGAAAGCTTCAGGAGTTCCTCAGTCTTATCTAGCACATGAATCTCAATGAAGGTGGCTATGAGATATTTAATCCCTTATTTCAGAATATTGATTTCCCCAAAGAACCATCAAAAACACTTTTCCTGATACATTAGCAGTTTCTCCATAAGCAAATCAACATACTTTTCATTATCTTTGTTCTCATTGGGGTCCACATTGATAGGGATGTTGAGCTTAATTTCATTATCCTCGTCATGAATCACCGCCTTACCAGTCTTTTATTTTTTCAGATTTTGTGGTCCCACAATGTGGGTCTGTGCAATAGGGGTTTTCTTCTTAGCAACCCATCTCAGAGGGTTTTTTCTGCTGCTACTAGTACCACGGGTGGTCTTTTTTAGGGGAACCTCATCCTCTAAGGGTTTCTATTCTAAATTGTCTGACACATGGACATCATTCCATTCCATATATTTCCCACCCTATGCATCATCAAACTCTATATTTTGACACATCATGCACCTCCTGGTTGGCTAAAGAATTAGGGTTTTTAGAGAGGGGGAGGTTTGACCTCATGGGCCTTCACGTACTCCATGATTAAGAGTATTAAACCCTCATGAAGAATTGGGTTATCCCCATTCTTAGCATGCTTTCTAATAGATAGCTCCATGGATGATAACAAGTAAAACATAATAGAAATTCTCTTGTCATGTCTAAAATGATTCAGAATAGTGAAATGGTAACAAAAAATACTAGCAAAGCACCTATCAAGGGTAATGCACCTCATGATGAATGCCGCCATGTTTGCCCAGATACTCTAAAGGTCCAATCGGTTGTATCTATTCTCCTTTCACTCTATTTATCATAGAAAACAGAGAGGGATTCTTCCAAATTCTTCCTTTCCCTATAAATGTTTGTGCCCTCCATACTGAGCCAAGTTATCTCGGCAATGAATGGTTCATCGATTCTGAACTCTGCCCCATACACACGCAACACCCCTTTATCCCAGCTAGACACAAATAAGTCTATGAGCTGGTGGTCCTATCCATGAAGTTTCCGAACATAGGGCTCCATACCCCCATCCTTAAATCTCCCTCCATACCTCCTCATTCTTCTCCTAGAGCTCACATGAGGACTATTGGCATTATAACAACAATAAATCACTTCATACAGGAAGAAATTATGTTTTAGTTCTTTACTTTTTGGCATTGCTCTCAAAGGGAGAGAAGACTGAAGAGAAAAGAAGAGAAGACTAATGTATGAAGGAGAATTCTGATGACAAGGGGAGAGCATTTCAGCATTTTAGAATCTCACAGCAATCCAAATCAATTAGGTCAAATCAATTGGTTTTTCCATCAATGCCAAAGGGGAGATTGTTGGCATTATAACAAACAAGGAGAGATTGTTGGCATTTCAATAAGGATATTGAGAAGGTTGTTGATGATTATGGATATAACTGATTAAGGATGTTTACTGTCTTAATATTATTATTTTGTCATTGATGTCAAGAAATTGATTTTCTAATTCAGTATGATGTTGCCATATCTTAAGAAGTATGATTTAATGAGTATAAAGATGTCGGTAAAAGAAATAGAAAGAATGTGATGAATAAGGGGAGAAATAAGTTATTCAATGGGCAACTATTACCGAGTTAGACAATGATGAGATCATGATGTTTAGATTGTTTTGATATTATACATATGTTATTGATTGTAAGGTTAATACTATACTATGTTACCGAGCAAAGAACCTAGTCAGTAAACCCTAAGGTTATCGCTATCGATTAATGAAGGTGGAATGTCTACCAAGTGAAGTTTAGTATTTACCGAGCTGCAACCGAGTAATAACATAATGTATTAAATGATTACATGCATTATTTAATGAAGGAAGCTGATCAGCTGGCTATGATTAAATGATTGGTATGCCATGAATGAAGTTTGTTTAATAATCTACGGCAAAGGAAAATTGGCAGATAGATCTACAGCGGAGATTGAACCGCAATACCCTAGCACAAGTTCCAAGAAATGTATGCAAGTTCCAAGACAGGGTAAAATGTTCTCAGATCAAAGGATACATTGAACCTGGTCAAAGTTTGAAGATCTGATGGCTATGATTGATCATGGGAAATGTGATCAAGGAGATTAAGCGGTTAGCTAATGTTTATAAATAAGGAACTATTGATAAACAATGTATGTGGGCAAGTCTATGCACAAGGATGCTACATAGTGATTATCGAGCACTGAAGCTTGAACACCTATTTGAATAACATAGTATAGAGCCTAGCAGATGGACAAGATTAGTTCTATGTCTATATTGTATTGAGAAAATAAGAATCTGCATTAGCATTTTAGATGTGAAGTTGCAGATAGATTTTTATTACTGTTATTTTGTAAAGTGGTAGAAAATCTCTTAACCAAGTGGACTTAACAATCTTATTTGTAAAACCCTCTTGCAAGGTGAGATTCTGATTGAGTGTTTGAAATACTTTAACAAGGTCACTTCTAACAAGGTGAAGATCCTAACAGATCTGAGGGAAATCCCTTAACCGGGTCACATCTAGCAATGTGTTTGTAATCTTAAATAGGATTTTCTTTTAATCGAGCATACTCTAGAAGAGTATATTTCTTAGTGGGTTCGAAATCCCATAGTGGTTTTTCCCTATTTGGTTTTCCACGTTGAATCTGGTGTTATGAGTGTTATGATGTTTATATGCTTTTGAGTTTGCATGTTTACCATTTTTGGTTATATTACTGAAGTATATGTTACCAAGGTTGAATCTGATGTTTTTATGGAGGATTAAAGTTGTATGATTCACCCCCTCCCCTTCCTCATCTTATTAGCTTGGAATCTGTACTTAACATTAAGTATCAGAACTATCAATTGGTATCAAAGCATTGGACTCCGGAAGAAAAAGTTTAAAGGTACTTGAGGCAAAGATCCAAAGATGTATAAGAGGGATGCACTGAAGTTGAACAAGTCAAATTTCTCTACATGGTAGAAAAGGATGAAGTTGCACCTATCAGAAGTTGGAGAATATGCTGTATATTATTTGGACTACGATTTCATCACACCAAGCACCTATCCATTGACAATGGAAGAGATAAAGGCAAAGCCAGAACATATTTAAGCAATGATTGAAATAACATCTGCATTGACTGATTCAGAGTATAATGATCTAGAAGGCTGCAATGATGCAAAGGCAATGTGGGATAAGCTCATATCTGTGTATGGTGGTGATGAACATGTTCAAAGAGCAAAAGTGGATAGTCTAAGAGGACAACTTGAATCTATGAGGATTAATGAAGGTGAGAACATAACCCAGTACAGTACAAGACTAAATGAGATTGTCAATCAAATCAAAGGAGTAGGTGGAACTATTGAAGAAAAGGATATAGCAAGTAAGTTGTTAAGAACTCTTCTAGCAGCTTATGCAATCTGAGTCTCTACA
This sequence comes from Cryptomeria japonica, assembly GCF_030272615.1. Taxonomy (NCBI): domain Eukaryota; kingdom Viridiplantae; phylum Streptophyta; class Pinopsida; order Cupressales; family Cupressaceae; genus Cryptomeria; species Cryptomeria japonica. The sequence continues at coordinate 1,746,399 of NW_026728838.1, forward strand.
ATCAATGAATTAAGGTCTCTACCCAATATGCCAATTTTCTTTAGATGCTACTATTGGTAAGCTACATGCATCTAAGTTAAGTAACTTTGATAATAGTGGGTCATCGGTAAATAAAGTTGAATCTGCATTTAGTTCTTTTCATCTTGATGAATCTAATGATTACAATGAAAGAAAGTATAAGTACTCTTAAGGAGATGACAATGGAGCAAGTGAAAGCTTTTGTAAGAACATGGAAGAAGTACACAAACTATATGAGGAAATCAGAAAGCAAGAAGAGTTTGAAGCACTATTAGCCAAAAGGTTACCGAGAGGCAAAGGTAAGTATAAAGGAAAACTACCTTTGAAATGTTTCAATTGTGATAAGATAAGAAATATGACTTCTAATTATCCTGACAGAGATTCTACTGAAAAGAGAGATTACCAAGATGATAGATAGAAAGATAATCATTACAGAGGACATCGAGACTTCAGAAGAAGAGATAGAAAGTCATGCTTAATAGCCGATGAGGAATCCAATGATGATAAATCAAATAAAACTGATACATAGGAATTAGTTTATGTGGCTATCAAAGATGGATCAGATGAAGAAAGGTATGAAGAAAAAGTGCTAATATCTCACATAAATACTAAGGATTCTTGGATCATAGATAGTGGATGCTCCCAACACATGATAGGTGATAAATACAAGTTTATTATGTTAGAAGACTATGATGGAGGCTATGTAAGATTTGGTAATGATGCACCTTGACTGGTAAAAGGTAAAGGATCCATAACACATCTTGACAATGCAAAGTGAAATGATGTTTATTGGGTTGAAGGTTTGAAATATAATTTGTTGAGTGTAGCATAGCTAAACAATACAGGATACCAAATAGAATTTTAGAAAGGAATTGTCAAAGTTCATGACAAGAATGGAAAGTTAGCTGCTACCGGGACACAAACAAAAGGTAACACATTTCACCTTGACTCAACTCGGAATAAGTGTCTATATGAAAAGATAGATGATACCTGGTTATGGCAGAAAAGGTTTTGTCATGTAAATTTTGATAATCTGATCAAAATAAGCAAGAAGCACCGAGTAAGAGGTCTACCAAGTCCTGAGAAACCTAAGAATGCTATGTGCTGAGGATTCTAGATGGGTAAAATGACAAGATCAAGCTTTACAAGTAAGTCTTACACTTCTAAGGGAATTTTAGATCTTGTGCACATCGATCTTTGTGGTCCTATGAAAGTTCAAAGTTATTATGGTGATAAATATTTGATATTATTTGTGGTTGATTACTCAAGGATGATGTCAGTTATGTTTTTAAAAGAAAAATTAGAAGCTTTTCAAATGTTTAAATGGTACAAGGAAACTCCAAAGAATCAGAAGATTATGATGAATTTGTCTATGTTCAACCGACAAGTCTTACTGAGAGAACTGTTGAACGAAATGAAGAGAATATTCAGTTACCGAGTGATGATCATACAGAGCCTACCAAGCCTGTATTAGCCAAGTATGTCAGAGGACATCATGCATCAAGTCAGAGCATAGGAAATAAAGATGATCCAGTGATGACAAGGAACAAACTAAGATAGAACACATGTCTGATATCTGAATTTGAACCGAGAATAGTGAAAGAGGCATTTAACAGTGAAGATTGGATAAATGCTATGATAGAAGAGATTGATCAAATCAAGAAGAATGACACATGGACACCAATCCCAAGACCGAAGGACAAAAATGTAATCAGTACGAAGTAGATTTTTAGAAACAAGTTGAATGAAAAAGGTGAGGTCATTCGAAATAAAGCTATACTAGTTTGCAAAGGTTATGCTTAAGAAGAAGGAATTGATTATGGTGAAACTTTTGCACCTGTGGCTAGACTAGAAGGAGTAAGAGCATTGTTGGCATATGCTACTTACAAGAATTTCAAGGTATATCAAATGGATGTCAAATCTGCATTTCTGAATGGTATATTAGAAGAAGAAGTTTTTATTGAACAACCTGAAGGATTTGTTGAAGACAAGAATAAAGATCAAGTATGTAAATTGAACAAAGCTTTATATGGTTTGAAACAAGCACCTAGAGCATGGTATGAAAGATTGCACTCTTATTTGATCAAGATTGGTTTTATAAGAACAAGTGAAAATAGTAACATGTACATGAAGAATGACGAAAATGGAATACTGATCTCAGCCATATTTGTTGATGATATTATCTTTTGTGGAAATGACTCTCTATGTAAGAACTTTGGAAATGAAATGAGCAAAGAATTTCAAATGTCATTAATCAGTGAGATAAAGTATTCTATAGGTTTACAGATACTGCAAATAAAAAATGAGATTTTCATTACTCAATCCAAATACATAAAGGAAATCTTGAAGAAATTTGGAATGGAGGATTCAAAACCAATAAGTACTCCTATGACTACCAACTGTAAATTATCAAAGAATGATGAATCTACATTTATTGATGAGACACTTTACCGATCCATGATTGGAAAGTTACAATATGTTGTTCACAGTAGGCCAGACATAGCACATGTTGTAGGTATAGTTGCAAGATTCTTTGCAAATCCTAAGGAAACACACATGACAACAATCAAGAGAATTTTCAGATACTTGAAAGGCACTGAGGATTATGGCTTAGTATATCAGAAAGGAAATGACTTTGATTTAAAAGTTTATGGTGATGCTTATTGGGCAGGAAGCATTGATGACAGGAAAAGCACAAGTGGAGGAGCTTTCCTTTTAGGAGAAAGACTAGCGAGGTGACTTAGCAAGAAACAAGGATGTGTTTCACAGTCAACAACAAAAGCTGAATACGTTGCTATAGCATTGAATTGTCCCAACATAGCATGGATCAAACAATTGTTGGAAGGTATAAATGAGAAAGTTACTGAGCCAGTAACTATATTCTATGACAATACTAGTGCCATTAACATTTCAAAGAATCTTGTTATGCACTCTAAGACAAAGCACATCTCTATCAAATATCATTATCTTACATAAGAAGCTCAAGAGAAGAAAGTGTTGTTGGAGTATGTTTTCACAAAGGAACAAATAGTAGATATCTTCACCAAGCCACTGTCAAGGGACACTTTTGAGTATCTCAGAAGTAAGTTAGGGGTCCTACTCGTATCTTCTACTCACTGATCGAGTTCGGTGAAAGAATCAATTCGATGACTCTACAGAATATCTCTTAGGAGTTGATGCTGATTTTAACACTTTTGGAGGTTTTCTAAAGGTGTGCAAGAAACAAATATAGGAAACAAGAATTGAAGACATAAATGCTCTGACTGAGACTAAGTTGACACATAACAGCAGGAAATCACTTCATGCAAGAAGAAATTATGTTTTAGATCTTTACTTTTTGGCATTGTTGTCAAAGGGGGAGAAGACTGAAGAGAAAAGAAGAGAAGACTAATGTATGAAGGATAATTCTGATGATAGGGGGAGAGCATTTCAGCATTTCAGAATCTCACAACAATCTAAATCAATTAGGTCAAATCAATTGGTTTTTCCTTCAATGCCAAAGGGGGAGATTGTTGGCATTATAACAAACAAGGAGAGATTGTTGGCATTTCAAAAAGGATATTTAGAAGGTTGTTGACGATTATGGATATAATTGATTAAGGATGTTTACTATCTTAATATTATTATTTTGTCATTGATGTCAAGAAATTGATTTTCTAGTTCAGTATGATGTTGCCTTATCTTAAGAAGTATGATTTAATGAGTATAAAGATGTCGGTAAAAGAAATAGAAAGAATGTGATGAATAAGGGGAGAAATAAGTTATTCAATGGGCAACTATTACTGAGTTAGACAATGATAAGATCATGATGTTTAGATTGTTTTGATATTATACATATGTTATTGATTGTAAGGTTAATACTATACTATGTTACAGAGCAAAGAACCTAGTTAGTAAACCCTAAGGAACCTAGTCGGTAAACCCTAAGGTTATCGCTATCGATTAATGAAGGCGGAATGTCTACCGAGTGAAGTTTAGTATTTATCGAGCTGCAACCGAGTAATAACATAATGCATTAAATGATTACATGTACTATTTAATGAAGGAAGCTGATCAACTGGCTATGATTAAATGATTGGTATGCTGTGAATGAAGTTTGTTTAATAATCTATGGCAAAGGAAAATTGGCAGATAGATCTACAACGTAGATTGAACCGCAATACCCTAGCACAAGTTCCGAGAAATGTATGCAAGTTCCAAGTTGGGGTAAAATGTTTTCAGATCGAAGGATACATTGAACCTGGTCAAAGTTTGAAGATCTAATGGCTATGATTGATCATGGGAAATGTGATCAAGGAGATTAAGCGGTTAGCTATTGTTTATAAATAAGGAACTGTTGATAAACAATGTATGCGGGCAAGTGTATGCACAGGGATGCTACATAGTGATTACTGAGCACTAAAGCTTGAAGACTTGTTTGAATAACAGAGTATAGAGTGTAGCAGATGGACAAGATTAGTTCTATGTCTATATTGTATTGAGAAAATAAGAATCTTCTTTAGCATTTTAGATGTGAAGTTGTAGATAGATTTTTATTATTGTTATTTTGTAAAGTGGCAGAAAATCTCTTAACCGAGTGGACTTAACAATCTTATTTGTAAAACCCTCTAGCAAGGTGAGATTCTAATTGATTGTTTGAAATCCTTTAACAAGGTCACTTCTAACAAGGTGAAGATCCAAATAGATCTGAGGGAAATCCCTTAAACGGGTCACATCTAGCAATGTGTTTGTAATCTTTAACAGGATTTGCTTTTAATCGAGCATACTCTAGAAGAGTATATTTCTTAGTGGGTCTGAAATCCCATAGTGGTTTTTCCCTATTTGGGTTTCTATGTTAAATCTAGTGTTATGAGTGTTATGATGTTTATATGCTTTTGAGTTTGTAGGTTTACCAGTTTTGGTTATATTACGGAAGTATATGTTATCGAGGTTGAATCTGATGTTTTTATGGAGGATTAAAGTTGTATGATTCACCCCCCCTCCTCATCTTATTATCTTGGGATTTGTACTTAACATTAAGTATCAGAACTATCAATTGGTACCAGAGCATTGGACTCTGGAAGAAAAAGTTTAAAGGTACTTGAGGCAAAGATCCAAAGATGTATAAGAGCGATGCACCAAAGCTGAACAAGTCAAGTTTCTCTACATGGCATAAAAGGATGAAGCTGCACCTATCAGGAGTTGGAGAATATGCTATATATTATCTGGACAATGATTTCATCACACGGAGCACCTATCCATTGACAATGGAAGAGATAAAGGCAAAGCCAGAACATATTTAAGCAATGATTGAAATAACATCTGCATTGACTAATTCAGAGTATAATGATCTAGAAGGTTGCAATGATGCAAAGGCAATGTGGGATAAGCTCATATCTGTGTATGGTGGTGATGAACATGTTCAAAGAGAAAAATTGGATAGTCTAAGAGGACAACTTGAATCTATGAGGATGAATGAAGGTGAGAACATAACCCAGTATAGTACAAGACTAAAGGAGATTGTCAATCAAATCAAAGGAGCCGGTGGAGATATTGAAGAAAAGGATATAAGAAGTAAGTTGTTAAGAACCCTTCTACCAGCTTATGCAATCTGAGTCTTTGCAATCAATTAATTAAGGTCTATACCCAATATGCCATTTTTCTTTAGATGCTACTATTGGTAAGCTACATGCATTTGAGTTAAGTAACTTTGATAACAGTGGGTCATCGGTAAATAAAGTTGAATCTGCATTTAGTTCTTTTCATCTTGATGAATCTAATGATTACAATGAAAGAAAGTATAAGTACTCTTAAGGAGATGACAGTGGAGCAAGTGAAAGCTTTTGTAAGAACATGGAAGAAGTACACAAACTATATGAGGAAATCAGAAAGCAAGAAGAGTTTGAAGCACTATTAGCCAAAAGGTTACCGAGAGGCAAATGTAAGTATAAAGGAAAACTACCTTTGAAATGTTTCAATTGTGATAAGATAAGAAATATGACTTCTAATTATCCTGACAGAGATTCTACTGAAAAGAGAGATTACCGAGATGATAGACAGAAAGATAATCATTACAGAGGACACCGAGACTTCAGAAGAAGAGATAGAAAGTCATGCTTAATAGCCGATGAGGAATCCAATGATGATAAATCAAATAAAACTGATACATAGGAATTAGTTTATGTGGCTATCAAAGATGGATCAGATGAAGAAAGGTATGAAGAAAAGGCCCTAATATCTCACATAAATACTAATGATTCTTGGATCATAGATAGTGGATGCTCACAACACATGACAGGTGATAAATACAAGTTTATTATGTTAGAAAACTATGATGGAGGCTATGTAAGATTTGGTAATGATGCACCTTGTTTGGTAAAAGGTAAAGGATCCATAACACTTCTTGACAATGGAAAGTGCAATGATGTTTATTGGGTTGAAGGTTTGAAATATAATTTGTTGAGTGTAGCATAGCTAAACAATACAGGATACCAAATAGAATTTTAGAAAGGAATTGTCAAAGTTCATGACAAGAATGGAAAGTTAGCTGCTACCGGGACACAAACAAAAGGTAACACATTTCACCTTGACTCAACTCAGAATAAGTGTCTATATGAAAAGATAGATGATACCTGGTTATGGTAGAAAAGGTTTTGTCATGTAAATTTTGATAATCTGATCAAAATAAGAAAGAAGCACCGAGTAAGAGGTCTACCAAGTCTTGAAAAACCTAAGAATGCTATGTGCTGAGGATTCTAGATGGGTAAAATGACAAGATCAAGCTTTACAAGTAAGTCTTACACTTCTAAGGGAATTTTAGATCTTGTGCACACTGATCTTTGTGGTCCTATGAAAGTTCAAAGTTATTATGGTGATAAATATTTCATATTATTTGTGGATGATTACTCAAGGATGATGTCAGTTATGTTTTTAAAAGAAAAATCAGAAGCTTTTCAAATGTTTAAATGGTACAAGGCAAGAGTTGAAAATTAAACAGGAAGACAACTGAAATGTCTTAGATTAGATAGAGGAGGAGAGTTCACATTTGATGAGTTCAACTTATTTTACAATGATCGTGGCATTAAAAGACAAGTCTCTGCATTGAGAACTCCACAACAAAATGGAATTACTGAGAGAAGAAATAGATCTATTGTGGATTGTGCCAGAACCTTGATGATTGAAAAGAAAGTGCCACAAACACTTTGGAGAGAAGCATTAAGCACAACAGTTTACACCCTGAACCGACTACAACTGAAGAAAGGAAATTTGAAGACACCATATGAAATATGGTATGACAAGAAACCTAATGTAAGTTATTTTAGAATGTTTGAAAGTAGATGCTATGTACACAAGGATGATAGAAATGGCAAGTTTTATCAAAAAAGTGAAGAAGGAACATTTCTTGGTTATTCTACTAGAAGTAAAGCATTTAAATGTCCGATCAAATCATCTAACAAAATAGTGAAAAGTGCAAATGTGAAAATTGATGAATTTGTAGAAAGAAATGATCAAGGAAACTCCAAAGCACTAGAAGATTATGATGAATTTGTCTATGTTCAACGGACAAGTCTTACCGAGAGAACTGTTGAAGGAAATGAAGAGAATATTTAGTTACCTAGTGATGAAGAAGATCATAGAGAGCCTACCGAGCCTGTATTAGCCAAGTATGTCAGAGGACATCATGCATCAAGTCAGATTATAGGAAATAAAGATGATCTAGTGATGACAAGGAACAAACTGAGACAAAACACATGTCTGATATTTGAATTTGAACCAAGAATAGTGAAAGAGGCATTTAATAGTGAAGATTGGGTAAATGCTATGACAGAAGAGATTGATCAAATCAAGAAGAATGACACATGGACACCAATCCCAAGACCAAAGGACAAAAATGTATTGGTAGAAAGTGGATTTTCAAAAACAAGTTGAATTAAAAAGGTGAGGTCATTCGAAATAAAGCTATACTAGTTTGCAAAGGTTATGCTCAAGAAGAAGGAATTGATTATGGTGAAACTTTTGCACCTATTGCTAGACTAGAAGGAGTAAGAACATTGTTGGCATATGCTACTTACAAGAATTTCAAGGTATATCAAATGGATGTCAAATCTGCATTTCTAAATGGTATATTAGAAGAAGAAGTTTTTATTGAACAACCTGAAGGATTTGTTGAAGACAAGAATAAAGATCAGGTATGTAAATTGAACAAAGCTTTATATGGTTTGAAACAAGCACCTAGAGCATGGTATGAAAGATTGCACTCTTATTTGATCAATATTTGTTTTATAAGAACAAGTGAAAATAGTAACATGTACATGAAGAATGACGAAAATGGAATACTGATCTCAGCCATATTTGTTGATGATATTATCTTTTGTGGAAATGACTCTCTATGTAAGAACTTTGGAAATGAAATGAGCAAATAATTTGAGATGTTATTAATTGGTGAGATAAAGTATTTTATAGGTTTACAGATACTGCAAATGAAAATGAGATTGTCATTACTCAATCCAAATACATAAAGGAAATCTTGAAGAAATTTGGATTGGAGGATTCAAAACCAGTAAGTACTCCTATGACTACCAACTATAAATTATCAAAGAATGTTGAATCTGCATCTGTTGATGAGACACTTTACCGATCCATGATTGGAAAGTTACAATATGTTGTCCACAACAAGCAAGGCGTAGCACATGCAATAGGTATAGTTGCAAGATTCTCTGCAGATCCTAAGGAAACACACATGCCACCAATCAAGAGAATTTTCAGATACTTGAAAGGCACTGAGGATTATGGCTTAGTATATCAGAAAGGAAATGACTTTTATTTAAAAGTTTATGTCGATGCTGATTGGGCAGACAACATTGATGAAAGGAAAAGCACAACTGGAGGAGCTTTCTTTCTAGGAGAAAGTCTAGTGAGTTGGTTTAGCAAGAAACAAGGATGTGTTTCACAGTCAACAGCAGAAGCTGAATACGTTGCTGCAACATTGAATTGTACCAACATAGCATGGATCAAACAACTGTTGGAAGGTATAAATGAGAAATTTACCGAGCCAGTAACTATATTCTGTGACAATACTAGTGTCATTAACATTTCAAAGAATCTTGTTATGCACTCTAAGACAAAGCACATTTCTATTAAATATCATTATCTTAGAGAAGAAGCTCAAGAGAAGAAAGTGGTGTTGGAGTATGTTTGCACAAAGGAACAAATAGTAGATATCTTCACCAAGCCACTGTCAAGGGACACTTTTGAGTATCTCAGAAGTAAGTTAGGGGCCCTACCCCTATCTTCTACTCACTGATCGAGTTCGGTGAAAGCATCAATTCGATGACTCTACAAAATATCTTTTAGTAGTTGATTCTAATTTTCACACTTTAGGAGGTTTTCTAAAGGTGTGCAAGAAACAAATATAGGAAACAGGAATTGAAGACATAAATGCTCTGACCGAGACTAAGTTGACACATAACAGCAAAAAATCACTTCATACAGGAAGAAATTATGTTTTAGTTCTTTACTTTTTGGCATTGTTGTCAAAGGGGGAGAAGACTGAAGAGAAGAGAAGAGAAGACTAATGTATGGGGGAGAATTTTGATGACAAGGGGAGAGCATTTCAGCTTTTCAGAATCTCATAGCAATCCGAATCAATTAGGTCAAATCAATTGGTTTTGCCATCAATGCCAAAGGGGGAGATTGTTGGCATTATAACAGACAAGGAGAGATTGTTGGCATTTCAATAAGGATATTGAGAAGGTTGTTGATGATTATGGATATAACTGATTAAAGATTTTTACTGTCCTAATATTATTATTTTGTCATTGATGTCAAGAAATTGATTTTCTAATTCAGTATGATGTTGCCATATCTTAAGAAGTATGATTTAATGAGTATAAAGATGTCGGTAAAAGACACAAAAAGAATGCAATGAATAAGGGGAGAAATAAGTTATTCAATGGGCAACTATTACCGAGTTAGACAATGATGAGATCATGATGTTTAGATTGTTTTGATATCATACATATGTTATTGATTGTAAGCTTAATACTATACTATGTTACCGAGCAAAGAACCTTGTCGGTAAACCCTAAGGTTATCGCTATTGGTTAATGAAGGCGGAATGTTTACCGAGTGAAGTTTCGTATTTACCGAGCTGCAACTGAGTAATAATAGGATGCATTAAATGATTACATGCATTATTTAATGAAGGAAGCTGATGAGTTGGCTATGATTAAATGGTTGGTATACCGTGAATGAAGTTTGTTTAAGAATCTATGGCAAAGGAAAATTGGCAAAAAGATCTACAACACAGATTGAACCGCAATACCCTAGCACAAGTTCCAAGAAATGTATGCAAGTTCCAAGATGGGGTAAAATGTTTTTAGATCGAAGGATACATTGAACTTGGTCAAATTTTGAAGATCTGATGGCTATGATTGATCATGGGAAATGTGATCAAGGAGATTAAGCGGTTAGCTATTGTTTATAAATAAGGAACTGTTGATAAACAATGTATGCGGGCAAGTGTATGCATAGGGATGCTACATAGTGATTACTAAGCACTGAAGCTTGAAGACCTGTTTGAATAACAGAGTATAGAGTCCAGCAGATGGACAAGATTAGTTCTATGTCTATATTGTATTGAGCAAATAGAATCTGCTTTAGCATTTTACATGTGAAGTTGCAGATAGATTTTTATTACTGGTATTTTGTAAAGTGACATAAAATCTCTTAACTAAGTGGACTTAACAGTCTTATTTGTAAAACCCTCTAGCAATGTGAGATTTTGATTGAGTGTTTGAAATCCTTTAACAAGGTCACTTCTAACAAGGTGAAGATCCTAACAGATCTGAGGGAAATCCGTTAACCGGGTCACATCTAGCAATATGTTTGTAATCTTTAATAGGATTTGCTTTTAACCGAGCATACTCTAGAAGAGTATATTTCTTAGTGGGTCCAAAATCCCATAGTGGTTTTTCCCTATTTAGGTTTCATGTTAAATCTGGTGTTATGAGTGTTATGATGTTTATATGCTTTTGAGTTTGCATGTTTAGCAATTTTGGTTATATTACTGAAGTATATGTTATTGAGGTTGAATTTGATGTTTT